>NC_134573.1:95728809-96028809 GCF_050947875.1 Dermacentor variabilis
TTCCTAATGTAGATGTTCCTTTTCTGTCGCATCTGCACAATTACTTTTAACAGCTCTGATTTCACTCTTGATTGCCTCGTACGACTCCAATGTTTGAGGCTCAAGTCTGCTTGCAATTGCGTTACGGGTATTTTCATTGCAGAGACGGTGAAGGGATACCACTCCAGAACACTTCAGAAGATTGCGCAGCTCAATTTGTTTGAACCTCAAGAGTTCACTCAACTACCGCGATACGCTAACGTTCTGCACCGAAGCATATTATTTGTGCTGTCGGCACTCGACACAAACATATTACAGAATATGTTCTTCATCTTGAGGGCTAGTGATACTGCTTTTGTGGGAGTACCTTTACATGCGTATGAGTAGGAATAGAGTACAAGATTACTTGAGTCACGGTCAACGACGAACTACGAAATCGCTACAACAGGTAAGTGTGGCCACAAAACTTTGTATTTTGAGGACACGTGCTTTAAAGGTTGCCTTCTGATGGAAGCTAAATGAAGGAAGGTGGACAACCTTTGGGTGCTCACTATTTCACGTGTCCACAATTGGTAGGAAATGCCGTAGTCATGTTGCGAAACGAAACTAATAGAGGGACTAGAGTGGTAGTAGCAAGCTGGCGTAGGCAGGAAAGACAGAACAGATTACTTCATCATGGATCGTTATGTAATTGCCATTAAGATATCTCTCCTTCTTGCGTAATCTACCGCAGCATATTATTGGCTAGTATTATTGCACTAGTATTGCCAAGTTATGGTCTTGCTACATGCTAAGAAAACAACAGTGAGCAACAGAAATGTTTCTATTGGTATCAGAGAAGAAATGTTGCTATCGTTCGCAAAAGACGCTACAACAAAAAATATGTCAAACACACCAAAGCAATCTTTCGCTTGCAGGAATGTATTCTTCTTACGGGAAATGAAGACAGGCGTGCACGAAAAAACGACAATGAATTCGGCTCCGTTCAATGGGAGAGAAAAGAGAGGTTGTTAGTACAGCAGTAACATCCAGTTTCTTCAAGCCTTAGGGCCAATGCTAGATCGCGATGTTCTGGCTGTGAATTCTGGCTGTTCTGGCTGTTCTGGCTGTTCTGGCTGCGATGTCCTGGCTGCGGATCTGCAGCGCACCTCATTAAAAAGAGCTGAGGAGCGTAATGGAAAGAAAACACGTGGCGAATATTCCACGCTGTACTGCGAAATAGTGAAATAGGAGATGGCGGAGGCGTTTTGTCACGAAGTGCGAGACTTGTCCAGGCCGTAAAGCTATCAAGTTGCCCCGTCTTCCCGTCCGTCGAGGTCCCTTTTCCTTGTGTTCGAGTGATTGGCGATTCTGCGCGTGTAGCTGTAGCAAGCCGATGAAATACAAAAAAGCCTTCATTTGCTTTAGCGGTTCAGGCGAAATGTGAGTTTGCTTTTAACTTGTTCACTTTGGCGTGCTTTCAGCTGCGTCCGCACTTCTTGATTCGTTGCTTTTATTCTTTCTAGATAATTGTACTCTTTTCAGAGAGGAACAGCCGTGAAAGCTTTTACTGTATTTCTCTGTCTCATTTTTCCTCTGTTTGAGAATACAGAGCCTCATACCCATCTTTTCACATAGGAAAGCTTGAGGTAGTAGATTTTCCTCGTGGTTTTGTTTGATTTCTGGGTCGCTCTTTGCCTGAGAACCTCTTCTTTCACTTTGTTTGTAGAAGAACGTGCGCCAAGATATTCTTCTTGAGCACACTTCATTATATTTTTTTTCGCTCCTGTTCCCAGGAGAAGTGACAACTTGACATTTTTGTTTGCATTCCGCTTGGGACATCAATTTCTCGTAGCCCTAAATCATTGTACTGCGTTCTGCTTTGCGTATTCCGCCAGAATTTTCCTCAACGGCTTTTTAATTTGCAAGCCGCAGTCTCTGACGTTTCTTTTTTTTTTTTTTTGTTCTCAACGAAATTACTCTATAAGCAAGGCATAATGCCGAACTGATGTTCCATTAGTTAACATTGGCCAGCTATATGTAAGCTATGCAGTCGAACAAAATGAAACATTTCTTTTTCTCGCCCTTCTAAAGTGGGAGTTTAAGCAAGTGGCATTCTCCATTATTTCAGTTTTTCTTTTTTCTTCTTGCAGTGGGATTTCGAGGTGTATGGCGGAACAAACATCACGGCTGCCTTATATGTGTTATTTTTAGGGCGATTTGTATTCGCAGGCATTTAATTGATGAGGCTGATATCCGGAAAGCTAAAGTATGATATATTTCATAAGCGGCGTTTGATAGATGAGAATGTTCTCTTAAGCACCAGAAGCTTAACACAATCACAATATTAGCGGTCTTGACACATACTCCCGAGCAATGTTTCAGTTGTGGATAGCTCAACGACACAAATAGTAAATAATCAAGGATTAAACTTAAAAAATCTAACTCAACCCTATTCTTTTACAGCAACGCACTCTTCGTGCCCGAAAATTAAAATGATGGTATAGTTCATATTTTTCTTGATGTGGCAGGTTGCCTCGGCTTTCTGGGCTTATTCGAGACGGCAATGTCCTTTAGGCAATTAGGTTTAAACTTAGGCGTTTGTCCTCAGTTTAAGTGCCGTAAATGAGACCGATAAGTACTGGAATGAAGTTTTAACGGTTCGTGGCTATTTTTCAGGAGTTATCGTTTTGAAACGAGACGATATCAAAAGAGAAAAGCAGTGTACAATAAGTGGTGTTGGGCGCATATGGACCTGTATCCATTGCCGAGTCGCGGTTTCATAGCATCGATACACTATACGCAACGGTCCACGGAAAATTATGCACGTATATGTCTCCAATAACATGCGTTTCAAGGATACACGCATTTGCTACTTAATGTTTGAGGCTCTATTGTTTACATAAAAAGTATTTCTAAAGCAGGGCACTAAAAGTGCACGGTTGATGCCGCACTCAACACATCGCTGCATGTCTTCCATTGCATAGCACGCCTGTTACTTATACTTAGTCGCTACACTGCGTACTTGCTGGTCGCGCAATTTTAAACGAAGAACCCCCCCCCCCCTCGAAATTTGACATTATCGTGGCAGTTCTTTTCTTATCACGCTCTTCGACATAAAAATGGTGCCCATTCGGATTTAGGCAGGGATCAATCATTACTATCAAACCAAATATTTTGTACATAAGCTGGTGACTTTCCGTAATGAAGAACTGAACCATAAATTGATGCTCCTGAAAAAAACAAGGAACGTAAAGATAGAATTTTGACCGCCTCTGTTTATCTCTGAAAACTAGATCTGGTCCCGCAAAAATTAAGCTGACCGAAAGTAAGTACGACAACGAATAATCTTATAGTTCGGAACTGCTTAAATTTAAAATCAGTGTTTTGTTGTTTGCACAAATGTTGCGTGCAATGTATTATTTTCACAATCACTAGCATTTTGTTAGGCAGTTTCTTTTAGATAACATTCAGCTGTGAAGAATTATCCGCTTAGGAGAAGTGAAAGAAGGATGGGAGATTGTAGTATGCTAGCCGCACTTTCCCTTCTCCCACCTAAATCCTTATTATTCTCTAGAAATGCCACTGTTATTTCTTTTTCAAGCACGTTCGGTGGCGCCAAAACAAAAAGATTGTAAAATAATTTCTTGCTGGAAACCTAAAGTTGCTTGTTAATCCACGTGTAACATAGCAGCTTCCCTACAGCGTCAATGCTAGCGAACGTATCTTCCGAGCACAGTAGAGAAGTGCTGAAAATTGAGAAGCTCGTAATTTATGTTTGCTATATCTTAACGAACGCACACAGGACGATAAAAGGTCACTGCTGCCCACTATGCTGCAAACAACACAATATTTATTTGCAAACAACGTATTATTACCATATGGACAAGAACAATATGCTTGTATTACGCATGTTACATGGCTGTTTATCAACATAGAAACCGCATTTCTATTTTTGACCACGTTAGACGTGACCGTCCCAGTATATTACTCTTTCAGAAATTAAAGATATTTTTATTTGATCCTGTAGAAAACATAGAAAACATTTTCTGTTGTAGCCTCTGTTGCACATTATAGCCGCCCATTTAATTTGTCAACATATAGATACACATGCTACGAGCTCAAAACTTTAACTTACGCCTTTCAACGCATCTATGCGCAGAACACATAACGCATTTTCTGAGACCGAAGCATGAGAATGAGCATCCCCCTGATATAAACGAAGCATGTAGTTTTTCTTCTGCCATACGGAGATATATCTTATGTATAACATTATAACAAAGTTTCTACACAAACATGGATACTAGCAATGTCGCAAAAAAGACTTGAAAATGACAGTGTGACGGAATTCCATCGGGTCAAGATAGAGCATGATAAAGTAAAATAAGACTGGCACAAAATATTTGGTAGGGCTAACGTTTCGGCTTCGACACGGGAACGTTGTTAACATTGAACAAGGCTGCCTTATCGGGAGCCGAAATGTTAATCTTAATAATTTTTTTGTCGCCGAAGTTCGTTAAATTAAATTGCATGGTTTTACGTACCAAAACTACTTTCTGATAATGAGGCACGCCGTAGTGGAGGACTCCGGAAATTCTGACCACCTGGGGTTTTTTAATGTGCACTTGAATCTAAGTACACGGGTGTTTTCACCTTTCGCCTCCATCGAAATGCGGCCGCCGTGGCCGGGATTCGATCCCGCAACCTCCTGCTCAGCAGCCCAACACCATAGCCACGGAGCAAGCATGGCGGGTTGTCGCCGGCGTCTTGTTTTGTTTCATCATCTCAAAGAAAGTGCATACCTATATTAATATTTTTCGACAGCGTTGATGGGTTGAAACAACTTATTTTAAATGCATTTCTTTTATTAAATTTTGGTCACAGGCGTGTTTTCTTTGTGTTTTGTGTACTACTAAATAATTGTTCAATGCTAACTATATCATACATGCATTTGAAGGTATTTTTTTACAAATTTGCCTTATTGTTAAATTTATCGTGTTAACTTGCGCTAATGTGAGCTGCATTAATTTTTAAGAGAGAGAGAGAGAGAGAGAGAGAGAAACTTTATTTTGGTTCCTTCAAGACAAAACTGCGTCATCGCGGGCGCCACCGATAATTTTTCCGGTGTACGTAACATCACGCAATCATCATCACAACATCCGCAAGATGGCGATAATTTGCCTCATCTAACCTAATGGCTAGATTAGTGGGTATTCGAAGAATAGAAAGGTTTGGTCTATTAAAATGTGCTTTACAAGACGTATATTTGTTGCAACGATGATATTAGCTGTCGTTTAGGTAATCACTGAGAAATTTTGTAAAAGGTGCTCCGAACAGCCTGGACAGTGAGAAGCGTAGTAAAGACGATATTGCTTGGGAGTGCCGAGCAGTCTAACTCCGTCGTCGTTCCTGGTAAGTCACAACCGTTACTAATTTATGGTTCTGCGGGAGATCAACCTTGAAAGAAACGTGATAACTTTTTTTCGACTTGTTTATTCTTTCACATTTCTTTCAGTGGCTAACGTTCATGTTTTTTAGCTTTGCTCCATATTTATACGTTCAGTCACCTGTTGTCTCCGGCTCGCATCATGTAAATAAACAAGAATAGAGAATCCTCTAATTGTCAGGGCAATAGTATTCTTCCAACTTTCACAACATTCATATTTCATACCAAAACCAGGCAAACCACTCAATGCGGACAACCTCAGGCCAATTTCACTCACATCATGCGTCGGCAAACTGATGGAGCACGTGGTCCTAGACCATCTCAATGAACACGTAGAAGATGGGGACGAGTTGCCCCACTCTATGTTTGGTTTCAGGCCACACCTGTCCTCCCAAGATGTGCTCCTTCAGTTAAAAAGGCAGGTGATGCAACCCGAAAGTGCGGCGGACGCTCGCCGATTCCGGTGCCTCCTGGGCCTCGACCTGAAGAAGGCCTTCGACAATGTCTCCCACGCAGTGTTGCTCGAGGGCCTGACCCAACTGGGTGTCGGAAACCGAGCATACCAATACGTCCGAAACTTTCTCACCGACCGGAAGTGCCGGATCAAAGTCGGCGAACATGAAACTGAATTTGTAGAGCTGGGAAGCCGAGGCACGCCGCAGGGGTCAGTCATCTCCCCTTTTCTCTTTAACGCGGCGATGCGCGGGCTCCCTGTTGTGCTCTATCCCTGGGCTTCACCACAGCCTCTACGCTGACGACGTGACGTTATGGGGAGCAGCGGATGATCCACAAACTCTTCAAGAGATCATGCAACGCGGCATCGACGTCGTACAAGCTTATGCGGAGTCGAGGAGCCTGACGTGCTCACCGGAAAAATCCGAATACCTTCTGATCAAGCCCGGCAGAAGTAGCTGTCCCAGGGGACTACACGGAGAAGGCGCTTTCTTGAACTTAAGGTCGGAGAACTTACCATCCCCGAGCGCCCCAGTATCAAAATATTGGAGCTAGACTTTCAGAACACGCTGCGCTGCGGGCTCATGTTAAAAAAACTCCAGAGGGCGACCAAGCACACACTACAGCTCATTCGCCGGGTAGCTAATCGGCCCCACGGCATTAACGAGGGCGATCTCCTTCAACTTGTGCAGGCATACATAACCAGCAGAACCATGTACTCGACACCATAGGTCAAACTCGAAGCCACGGACTTAGCCAAATTAAACACCATGATCCGACGAAGCACAAAGGCAGCCTTGGGCCTTCTGGACCACGAGGCCACCGCAAGGCTAGAGGCCTTAGGCATGCATAACACGATCGAGGAGCTCTTAGACGCTCACCACACAGCCCAAGTCCGTCGTCTCTCGCTAACCCCGGCTGGCCGCACAGTCCTCCGGAAGCTCAGTCTCGAGGCTATCCCCGAGGTTACAGAGTACATTACGATTCCGCGAAAGGTCAGGGGGCATATTTATGCCCCACCATTACCCCGCAACATGGACCCCGAGTTCCATCAGGGCCGTCGGCAGGCCCGTAGTGAAGCCATTTGGCGACACTACGGCTCGCAAGATGGAGTGGTCTACACAGACGCAGCCAGACACCCTCGCGGCGACCTCATGACCGCGGTGGTAGCGGATCACAACGAAGGACTGATAGAACATACAACAATCACGGCTGGCCGAGTGGTGGAGGCGGAGCAAATATCGATTGCCATGGCCATGCATGCGAAAGTGAATACCGTCATCAGCGACAGCAAGCAGGCCATCGGCAATTTCGTCCGTGGTAGAATTTGCAAACAGGCGTACGATGTCCTCACACGACGCCCCCTACGCGGCTTGAAAACCCTCGTGTGGACCCCCGCTCACGCGGCTGTGCCCGGCAGCGCGTCAGCTCACAGTTCGGCTCGAGATCTCGCGAGCCGAGCCTCGTCCGCAGATGCGGATGGCGTGAATGAGGAGGAGAGACACGAGGAACCCTGCGAGACTTATTATGAAATAGCCCATCGGTGTCGCTTGAGGCGTCGCGCGCTCCCAGCGCCGGCCAAGCAACTCGACAAAACGCAAGCGGTCGCGTTTCGGTGACTTCAGACAAATACGTCCCCACACCCAAAATACATTAACAAAATTACAGGGGGCAGGGAAAGCGACAAATGTAGGCTCTGTTCAGAAACAGGAACACTCACACACATAATGTGGGAATGCACCTCGCTCCCGTTCTCTCATCCCCCCGTCAGCAGCGAGACTGACTGGACAGCCTGGCTCAGTTCCGGGGACGTCGACCGACAACTTCAACTGGTGGACTGGGCGGAAAAGGCCAAGCAGGCCCAGGGCCTTACTTGAGCTCTAACCCTCAGCCACGTCCCTCTTTACCCTTCCCCCTTTCAATAAAGTTTATCACCACCACCTCTCTCATTCATTTGAACTATAGATCACCGATTTTGGAGGCTAGAAAATTAATGTTTTACATTTCAACCGAAGCTTCGGTCTCCTGATTTTATAACGATAAAGGTTGCTACCCAAGATAATAAGCTTTTCTCTTGCGTGCATTTCTCTCTCTCCCACACACAATTATATAAAGGCAGTCAATTTCGGACTCTTCTGACACAGATTACTGAAACTTCATTTTTTTTCTGTGGGTTTTTACGTGCCAAAACCACTTTCGGACTATGAGGCACGTCGTGGTGGAGGACTCCGGAAATTTCGACCACCTGGGGTGCTTTAACGTACATCTAAATCTAAGCAGTCGGGTGTGTTCGCATTTCTCCCCCATAGAAACGCGGCCGCAGTGGCCGGGATTCGATCCCGCGACCGCGTGCTCAGCAGCCCAATGCCATAGCCACTGAGTAACCACGGCGGGTACTGAAACTTTTGACTTTGCCACTGAGATGTCATAACCGTCAGCGCAAGAAACAGGAGAAAAAATATGTAAGCGATTTACAACAGCAGTGGAAGCCTAATGGCAAAAAGAAAGACAGATTAGAGGAGAACAGCCAATACAGTGGCATGAGAATCAATGATTGTAAGTTGCCTAAAACATTACGACAATGGGGAAACGGTAGGGGCTTCCATTTTCTTGTAATATATCATTTCTTTACGTGTGTATTTCTCGTAGTCTGTTTAACTATTTACTGTACACTACGGATGACGTTCTTTGGGCACAACTTGTTCTTGCACCATGAAACTCTATTAGGGAATGAGCACTAGATTTGAATAAATTTCCTAGCTAATATCCGCAGTTTTTATGAGACTGCTTGCTATTACTCCAGTAACTTCGGTTAATGTTTGGGAATATTGCAATACAGTAAATAATAAGTCAAGAGTAAATTGCACTCACGCAAATCTTCAACCAACGATTCTAATTTATAGAACTTTTATGTTGTGCTTCGCGGTTATAGCTGCTTCATGTCATGCATCTATCTTTGTATTTCATATAAATAGGTCGCGCACTAGGAAGCGAGAAAACAGCTGGCAAAAGTACTGGAAGTCAGCTCGTCGTTTTTATACACAAATAAAAGAATACGCCTGTAGTGATTGGCGAAATTATGTATTAGCCCATACTCTTTTAATAAATGTTGACCGGAAATTGGGCGCCTTTTAATGATAACTTTTTGACCTCGTCAGAAAATGTCCCGGTTTATACTAGTTTATTAAAAGTGATGCCGATGATGCCGCATATTTGTGTTAAACAAATTCTCGCGTCTATGATAACTTCTTTTATAGCGCAGGAAGGAAGCACAGGGTCGCGAACACACACACGCAAAAGAACTGGACGGGTCGTGTTTGATAGAGACAAGCGTAAGATAAGACAGTCACGTGTGAATGCGAATATGTGTGATTTTGCTCTTTTCCATTTTCAATGAACAGTAGTTGTCACTTTGTGCTACACGGGGTCAGTCCTCTTTTTTCACGTGAGTTTTTCTTTGCTTGTGTCCGTGCTCCATAATACAATATTAATGAAACTTCTAACCAGTAGCCCCTTTTGAAGCATAATTCACACGTATGGGGCTGTTCTGCGTCGATATATTTCAGAATTGCTCTCGTTCGAGGACTGTTTCATCGCACTACTGCACTGTTATGGATGTTGTCGCGTGGTTCCTCTTTTTGTGACGCGGAGACTATAAGTGGCACTGGGTGCGGCTACACAAGCGAGGCAGTAAATAAGCGCCGTGATAGGTTCGAGCTCCGAGGGCTGGGAAAGCAGGCTGCTCCTTTGTGCATAGGGCGGGAGCCCCCAGAGTGTTCGGCGAAACTCGTGGTTTGTTTGCGACCTTTCAGTGTTGGCGCGTCGGATCCAACATGCACATATTTACAGCCGCAATACACACGCTCCTCTTCTCTGTCAAAACGGGAGCAATGACTTCTGTATTGGCACTCGTATTTATAATACGGGCTCAGCATGGGATTTGAGATGTGAATTTCAATGTACGAATGTATCACGAATATACGTCGCGATGAACCCGGAAGCCAAAACACGTTCCATCGTTATCATTTTTCACCCACCCTAAAGCTTATTTTTGTTTTCGAAAAGGTCAAGCATGAAACTTATTGTACTTCCTTTTAAAAGGCATCCTTCGTATATTCCTAGCACCTGCTCTGATTTTATTTGTTCTTAAGTCGTTTCTTTTAATGGAGTGAAATTTTTCTAAAGGCTCAAGATATCGAAAGGTGCAGCACCTTGGTCCTTGGCCCTTGTTCCTTGGTCTTGACTTTTTGTGATACATCTCTAAATTTCTTTACAGCTTAAAAGGCTACCAAGAGACCTTGCACTCCAAGTTTCAACTTCGTTTAACGCTTGAGATATTTCGTTCATCCCATTTATTTCCAAGCAACTACACAGATAAATAAACAAATTGACCATTGAGCTCGTGCTTGCAAAAGCAGCACCCAGACAACCGTGTTGCAAACAGCTCATTCCCTCCCCGTGTTCGTGGTCGTGGCTTGCCTCGTAGTGCTAGAGCATTGTTGGTGAAATTAGGGTTGGCGCTGCGTTAGCGCACGAAACCTTCTGTCGTCAAGGACGTGTGGACAGTCCGTCGTGTACGTCCTGTGGCTCCTATGGGACACGTCAACACCTTATAATCGAGCGTTCCACATTCGTCACACAACGTGCACTGCTAATTACGGAATATGGACTGACTCGCCTCAAGTGTAAGACCCAAGACGATTGCCTCTTTCCAAGAGGGAGTGGTGCTCAACGCGACCAGCCCCATGGAGCCTTGCTAACGTTCATGCAGAAATCTGATTTGGCCTCCGGTTTAAAGACCTTCTTTTACGTGTTCCTACTCTCTTTTGTCCGTGTCTCTGTCATTCTATTATTTGCTATTTTCGTTCCTACTTCTTTGTTTTCTATCTTCTTCTCCTCTTCTCCTCTTTTGTTTCCCTCCTCTCAAAAGAGCAGGCAGGCGTTGTGCTGCTCTCGGTGGCAGTTGTCAGCTTGCTCCCTCCCTGTTTCCTTTGTGTGCTTGTACGTTTCCATAACGAATATTAATGATAACCATCATCACGTATACTGAAATCGTAGTATTTTTTTATGCAATTCTTGCGTGGATGTAACAAAACGCGTCGGCATCCCCTCTTTGATTGAGAGAATGAACTAAGTGACATGGTTGACAAATTTACACGCGGATGTTAGCGCGTTCGAATGGGCCGTCATTATTACGAGGTCCTACATTTCAATAGCACATTTTCGTATAAGTGCAGCATTCGTGTAGCTCACGCGTTGCACTAGAACAGTCACTCTGCAGATGCGTAGCAATCTTAAGAAGCTGTTAGCCAGAAAAGCCCACCAGCAGGCGATGCCGGCGTTAGCAGCTACTGTGGCCATTGTAGCTTCGCCGTGAAGTACAGAGCGCGTGTCGGATAAGTTGAAATCTCTATATTTGTAGTTGTGCAGCTTTGTAGTTGATCGCTACGTGTTTGTTATTATTCTTAGTTTTCTCCTAATGCCCATTTGTGATGCTCTTTCGTTTGATCAAGGCACATTTTCGGGTCCTCCTCACGTTCTACTGAATAATACGCCTTACTCCGTTATTGCGTCAACCCCAAGCGACTCATCTTGTTTTTTCAATCCCTGTTTGTTTGTTTTTATGTCTTTCGCAGCTACGCGTGTCGCAGATTTGTTTCTCGGCCTCGTTCTTTGTTCCATCCGTCATATCCATGGTCATATGTTCCTCATCTAGCATGGTGCTCTTTGGCCATATCAGGCCCTTGCGCCATTAAGCATGAAACATTCGTTCATTGTTCATCACCTACGAATATATATACAGGTTTATTGCCACGGTGCCTCTGGATTAGCGATGTTTTCACTGTAGTCAGAACACCATAACTATTAAATAACTTTTATTTATTGCCTATTAAAACCATTCAAGGAGTTTCATTAAGAGTGTTTTAAACTATTAAAACGCGCTTTCATTGAGAAAAGGCCAGTGCTCTCCATATCGTTTCATTTTGCCTTCATTCCTCTCAACGGCAGATGATGCACTAACTGACACAACAGTCAACAATATTAAAACTGGTGTGATAGAGATAGGTGCTATGAAATCGCTGCATTACAATAAGAGGGCAAAATCAGAGGTCAACCTGGGGTACCCAATGGACAATGCAAGCTTCTATTGTACAGATGGCGCTTTTATATGCTCATAACAGACATTTGTATGTTCCATTGCGACACGCCTTATACCAAGATTCCATTTTATGTAATCGGCCCCTACGAAGCAGGATATTTATTTTTTTCACTTGGTACATTTTGCACCACAATACACAACTGTAAGAGGACCGATTGCTAGGAGTTGCCACGCTAATTATTTCAATAAAGACGAGCAGTGAGTTGTATAGGAGGATCAAAAGTTCGGCGTAAGAGAGAGAGATTATGAACAATGTGGTGAAGCGAGGGTCCTGACCAACTTCGATCCGATGCGTATGAGCAGACATTAGGGAGCAGTCTGTAAACGAGCACATGAGGGCAAGAAAAAGAAAGAGGAAGGGGCAGGGGAACGGTATAACGAAAAAGATATGGGAGAAAGGGGGAGGGGGGGCGTTGCCAGCACAGAACAAAAGTTCATCCCAGATGAAAATAAAACCTATTTCGGAATATGATGATCCTAAACGTTGCCAGTCATACGTGTTATACGCCATATCTTCTTCTGCAACTTAAATTGCATGATTACGTTGGCTGCATTATTTATGTCTAAAGCTTAACATTGCGAACTACTTTGCCGCCTTTCAAAGACGCCTTTGTGAAGGACCCAGAAATAATTTAGACCCCCTGCGGTACTTCAGCGTGCACACCAATTGAAGTACGCGAATGGCCTGGCATTCTGCCTCTATAAAAATGTACGACTACAGTGGCAAGGTATTCGAACGTGTGCCCTCATGTGCAGAGTTTCTTTTTTTTTTTTAGTTTTTGCCACACAGCATAACCTAATGCAAGATAGGCTTGCTTCAGCGGGTCTCGTGTCCCCGCCGGCTGTATACTATTCCCGTTTATTGCATTGCTGGAACACTGGCCGATTGACTGCAAGGCATGCCTAATGAGTAGTCATGATTATTGCTTTTTCTACTGCTGTTGTGACCTTAACAGATGCCTCAGGCTCACGAGTCTCAGTCTAGAGTAATTGGCCGACCAGCTCATCCGCCTCGTATTCGATTGCTCGCTCAGGCACCGGTATACAATAGAGTACGAAATAATTTTTTTGTGCATGGTTCACAGGCGGCAAGCAAGACTAGTGAAATGTGTATAACTGAACAATTAAGCGGATCTCGAAACACGACTGAGAAACAAGCACGATGTCCAAGTGCAGTTTCCTGCTTCCACACATGACAGAACGACTGTTTCTGAACACAAACTGATGTATTCTTTTTGAAAACACACATTAAGCAGCTGAGATTCTGGAAAAAAAAAATAGAAAGAGATGGAGTATCGAGGCTATACTTTTAGGGGAGTAAATGACCAGCAATAACAATTTGTTTATTTCACGGTGTATCTGCGAGGGATCAGATGTTACGCCCGATGCGGTTACTAACAGTTCCTCTTTCCGATGCTCTCCAAGGAAGCAATGGTCATTCTTTCCGATGCTCCTCAAAGAGGTAATCAAGTACATTATTTTATACTTCCATAAAGTAATGATCGAACTTGTGGGGTCTCTCCTCCCGTACTCTTGGGACAAAGGAACGACAACACAGTAGTGCAAACAATCACAAGGGCATTTATTGCACCTTTCATAGATCAGTGCCTGCTAGCCGAGTTGCTATCCACAAAACATGCCGATGGGCGCGCGACAAATCTAGAAGTCTGACTCACCGCGACCGGAAGCGAGCGAATATGTTCGCCCCATGCTGGATCCCAAGGCCTGGTCGTTCGCGTGTATGGTCACGCGAATCGTGGCGCGCGCGGGATGTCCCCGCCGCGCGCCGACCCGCCGGGGAAGAGGGTCGCTGCACGTGCGGCACGACCGTCCCCCTTCCTGTCTCGAACCCAACAGCCCGAGCGCCTTGTCTCCCGACGCCCGAGTAACCACGCAGCGGCGCCACGCTCGCGCCATCTCTCGCACCGCGCTTGTACCACCCGACCGCCGCGGGCGCCAGGCCACGCGCCAGGCGAAGCCGCCCTGCAGGAGACGAGCCATGCGGGAAAACTAGATCTCAGGGGAGGCGTGAGAGTCACGCATCCCCACGCCCCCCCCAACCTTAAATCACTACATATTCCGGCGAGACATGTGACACGGTCTAACATCAAACTGTGCTTCGCAAACAAGGTAGAACATTAAACAGTGGTCGCGCCGAAGAAATGTCCGCACGCTGTCCATAACATGCGAGCCGACATTGTCCTTGGATGCACCGCTGGCGTCCGCCGGTCACAGCGGCAGCTTTGCAGACTCGACGGCACGATGCCAGGCCAGGACTCCGGAGACGACGACGCAGTAGTCGGTACGAGCAAGCGTCGCTCGCACCGACGCGCCCTGCTGGGAAGAGCCGCCGTAGCTGTCGGTGACCGCCGGTCACGCATCCCCACAAACTAAAGAAATCCCCTCCATACCACCCTGTGAAAGCGGATGTAAGGCGAAGCTGTTGCCGACGTTAGACTAGCGCAACCGGCGTTAGACAGGTACCGCCAACCCAACTGACGTTAAACGACATTAGAACTTCGGCCCCTTGCTCACGAAGTTCCCTGCGTTTCGCAGCGTGCCGCCGCTGGCCGTACTGCCGTTTCTTTTGCCTCTGCCGTTCGTGCTCAAGTTGGTTTTCGGCATACCTACATATACAGGGCCTACTCATAGCGCAACCGCGACGACACTGAAATCCATTCCTAGGCTTCTTCTCCTCAAGAAGGCCTCTGCCGTCGCCATCTGTCCCACCATTTGCCACACCGCCAACCGCAGATGCGCTCTGTCTAATGGCGTCAACACATACGCCCCCTTTTCCAGCTGCTGGTTGAGGTCTGTCTGAGTGGCCGCGGCTGCTAGGTCGCGGTAATATTTTTGGACATGTTTGCCCTAATGTCCATTACGACCGCAAAACACGTGTGCGACGCATGCAACGGGCAGAGCGTCCACGCATCAACGACAGCTACATTGTGTGCACAAGTATGTCACGCACGCACGCACGCACGCACGTGTGGGGAAGTGCAGCACATGTCCCCTTTCTGATAGGCCCTCCGCGAAGCGCACGTACCTTATTGAACTAACTGAATTTCGCAAGGTTAACACAGTAACTTAGGATTATAATTCTAATATGCGAGAAAACGTAATTTTGTTACACGGAAACTCAAAGACAAAGCCTTTTATCAGCTGCCGTTTGAGGTCTGTGAGGGGCCGCGCCCATTCGTTGACGGTACTATTTTTGGATGAGCACGAGTCCACAAAACACCGACCAACTAGATGCTAACAGCTTCGTTGTAACAAGGTTCCGCAGAGTTGCATTTCAACCAACGTCTTCACGTGTCAGGTGTTCTAACCACTACGCCACAACAGCTCGGATGACAAGACAGAAATGTGGGTGCACTTTGTTATGGGGTTTGGGTGCACTTTGTCGGGATTTGCATTGCCGCGCCATGCAAATCCCGTCGAGCCCTGTGAGCATGAAGCAAACCTTGGTAAAACAGGGGGAAGCGACAACAAATCTGCACCATGCGCTCCGCGCCAGCAACAGAACCTACGAGGCGTAAAAGCCTGCTAACTCAACTCCCACATGAGTGCAGTGTTTACCACTGAGCTAAAAAAAACATCTGAACGCAGGTGCAGCAATACCGAAGTGTATCTGCGTTTTGTGTACGCTGTGCGGAGAGACTCTAGCGTTGCGTGTACTTGTAACCATATGTAACTGCAATAATAATATTTTAAAAAGCTGCCACTTTATTTTGTGGATGGGACGTTAGGTACGTGTAGCGCAACGGCAGAGACGAGATTTGTCTGTCGGTTGGCGTTCCCGGTTTAGGCTGCACATCGCTTGATTTAAGCTTCTACTTTTGTTGGAATGAAAGCACCTTAGGTACCAGTGACCAAGCCCTTTTGTCAGCCCATCAATGACATCCATAAAGTGTATTGTTCATTTATATTGTGCGCTTAAGGTGCACGGCTCATCATGTTTGAGCGTTTAGGTTTCTTGCAATTTTTTCACGAAGAGGCAAAGTGCTGCCATGCATGTAATTAAACAGACAATACAAGCAGTTCAAATAAATTACGTTTTCTGGATTTAGACACTAGCTACTGTTTCCGCTTTGTCAGTGGGCGACACGGGGAAAAACAGTGGAGTGCAGTGGGAGCAATGGTTGTCGTTCATCATCTCGTTGCTCTTTTTCTTTTTTTTTAACCAGAGACTACACGTATACCATTGGAAGTTTGCGCTAGGCACGCAGACTTACTCTACGTACGCCCGTTTTCTCCGGCACGGTTCTTAGAGTGTACTTTTAAAGGCTAATATGACAGCGAAGCTCCTATCTAAATGCACGGGAAAGAAGAAAACTATTTCTCAGCAACCACTCCACTAATTTTGGTGATGCTTGCTTCATATTAAATGCAGAGTTACCAGTTCGTAGGAAGTGCGTTTTTAATTAGGCCACCAATTGTTGGATAATACAAACTGAAGTAATAGACTTGCAACTTCTTAAGTGAGCAAAAAAAAATAATAGATAGATTCTCTCACCTAACCCTAACGATGCGCCTATAGCAGACAAGCTTTGTGTTGTATGCCACTTTTAAATCTATCACTCATTAGTGGGTAGGGCTTTAGCATAAACCCGGCAAACAGTGTAAAAATTTCACGTAAGCTGTAAACTTAATATTTACATTCTTCCTCTTGATATTTTCTAACAAATTTCGTTTACAGAACTGCGGTACCTTTTTGGTGCATAGTTACACATATGTAAACTTCGCATCTTTTTTTTTTAACTTGGCGATTTATTACAAATATTTGAAAACAATCTAAATCTTAATTCAAGATCGTGCTTTTGATATTAGGTAGAATTTAGGATTCGCTCTCAAATGAAACACAACTTAATTCGGATCGGTCAAGCCGTTGTTTGATGAAGGCATTTCTTCGTTTACATATATTTGAAAAGGGAAATTACAGTGCGCCCCGAGCTAAATGTACCTCTAGAGAATTCAGCTTGACCAGTGCAGATGTGTGGGCATAGAGGAAAGTCACAGGTAGGCTAGTGAAACACTGCGGTAAGTCGAAAGAACTGCGAAAAGCGTAATACAAAAGTGTCTACACTTGTAAAGTATACAGCACTGTGACCACCGCGCAAACGTCGGCAGCATGGGATTTGCACAGTAGGGAAGGCCAAAGGCAAATCCCTCCAGGGAACGTTTGATCAAATACTCGCTGTGCGCTACCAACTCAACCACAAGAACGGAAAGGCTCTTTCATCTGACGGCACAATGCTAGCACCTTCGGGAGCGCAGCTGTAAGGACGCCTCCAAGAAGGAGCGCAAAGACAAAAAAAAGGAAGTTTCTCCTGCAATACGAAGTGGGCAGAGGATATTGCGCAGTGAGCATGACGTTGTTTAGTTCTGTGTTTGTTGAAGAGAACATTCGCAGGTGTGAAGCAGCAATCAATCTCACTTCAACAAGTAGGAGTTTGTGGTATTGCTTTGCGGAAGTGGAGCCACTCATTCGTGACGTAGGATGATAGGATAGGATAGGGATAAACTTTATTTGTCCAACGGTTATTGATGTTCGTGCCCGGGGTTAGGCAGGGGTCCATCGCCCGAGGAAAATCTTCCGAGATCCTGGGCAACGGCCCTGGCCCGCAGGACAGCCCATTCCAGGTCTTCGGGCGCCCCGCTGAAGAGGGCGGCTTGCCATCTCTCAGCGAGGCACCCCGCTTCAGAGGATGCTGCTATTGTCTTCCCCCTTCCTCCTTGTCCCTCTTCCTCATGGCGTTGGCATTCCCAAAACACATGGGACTGCGGCTTTTCTTCCTCCTCTTATTTACCGGGGCATCGCCACTAATCTTCGCTAAATGAACGTTTTTGCGCCATCCAGTATGCTTGAGCAGAAGCCGGGTGCTAGAAGACCAACGAAGACGGCACCGACGCGCGCAATCATTGTCACCGCGTATAGAAGCAAAAAACTTCCATTTACGGTCGCTTAGGCAATAGGGAAGGCCACGTGTTATAGTATACGTTAGCGCGGCTGCCAGCTCTGTTTAGTAGACGGATATTGGGCGGGAAGTTTGCCAAACCAGACCGCTGCTGCAGCGATCGCGATCTCCAGGATCAGCATGTTGTATCGGAGCTGGCTTGAAGGCAGGATTCTGGACGGCCAATTAGTCGGTCCTAAGTTCGCACCCTCACGGCACAATGAGCAATGTGCTACGTATTTTGTGATTCGTGCGATGACATCGGCACACATTGGCAGTCATAAAAAATAACCAGAGGAGTGAGACCACATCATCCCTCGCTGTAAAGCTGTGCGCTTGAGACACGTAGTGATGCACATGTGGAAAATATATAGCGAGAGCTATTGAAATTGGACATACAAAGAAATTAAGTTTTTTGACAGGATAAAGTAGGGAAAAGTAGGTCTTGCTTTGCTAAGAAGGTCAGCAAACTTTGGGTAAGTCGTACACATTGCGCTGATTCTGAATAGGAATTTGCAGTATGGTGAGCTGTATTCTTTAAATGTTTTGTGCAGCAAACGTGCATGAAAATACACAGCAGTAATACAGAACGGCAATGCATGTTGCATTGCAAACCTCTACAGGGAGAGGTTAGATAAATCTCATCCTCAAGCGAGAACTACTTGGCGCAGAGATGCGCCGGTCAAGCGGGCAAGTTAAGTGCACTTACAGGGAATGTAGCTCGGTTTTAAATGCACTTTCTCAAAGTTCAACGCCCCAAGCACAGTCTATTCGCAGAAGAGTGCACTCCGGTCGGAGTATGTTTACGAAACTCACTTTGCTGGCCGAGTGCATAGCCTCGCCGCCAGCTGTTTCAACGATACAAAACGTAATGCATAGAAAAAGAACACAGAAGTTAATTTTAGTTGTTTAACAGCTTTTAACAAAATAATCACAACAAAATTTGCTGATATTCTGTTCTAGCAGGATCAGATGCCGCCTCGTGGCACGCCACCATCTTGTTCAGAATTGGCTAGGCATTCGTCTTGGCCAGCATTGACTTGCAACACCTTTATAATTAATATATTTTCGTCTTTTGTTGAGTAAATATAGATTAAGATTGATTTTTACTTATAATACAACTACAACAATCAGTTTTTAGACTTTTTTTATAATTTGAACCTACATCTACAAAAAACATTTTAGTCTATCGCCAACTTTTTTTTTTTTGACTGCGAGTGCGCTCTGGCTTTCCCGCTAAGCACCGCGTAAGCCTTAAGAGATAGCTTTAACTCAGGTGCTCCTATCTAAATACATCTAAAAGTACAATTCGTTTTTCTCTGCAATCACCGCACCAAATTTAATGATGATGATGATGATGATGATGATGATGATGATGAAGCCTCAATTAAAACAACAAATCCACTATAGGGTATAGGCCACGAATCGAGGTGTCATATGACTGAAAAATAAAATAAATTGGCTAGGTTTGTCGCATATAAAAGAAAAACTTAAAATATTGCGACTGTTCGAATTTTTATTTAGATTCTTATTGTTTAATTAAAAATACCAAATATCCAAAATTCTCAGAAAATAAAAGTATCGTGTTTACAACTCTAACTCAGCAACGAAAAGTGATATCACATATGTGAATTGCATCTAATACTTAGCACGTCTAAGGCGGGCAAAATTCATGTGCTATACATGAACGTCAAAAAGTTTAGTAATATGGAAATACAGCTGTTGCAGAACCCTTGTACACAACGTAACAAATTCACGTAAAATATAAACTGACATATCTAATTTGTCCGCTTCGAATGGTCTAGTTGATGCCGTTTCTTTCTTGATTCAGCGCTAATAATTTGCAAACTTCGTGGTTTTATTCTTTCTCAAACTTAAAAATGTGTGAACATGTTCTTAACAAAATTCAGGCCCTAAATCAAAATTCCGCTTCCAACAGTCACTAGAATTTAACTTTCTCTCTCAAATACGAAAAATTTCATTATAATCGGTCCAGTGGTTATCTCAGAAAACCGTTTTTACGTTTTACATGTATTCGAATAGGCCGCGTCGGAGTTGGCCACCGTCGAAATGGCCAACTAGTCGAATGGCGGAACACTGGGAAAATACAGCTGTAATTTCAGACAAGGAAAACAAATTTCGCGCCTTTGACAACAGAAATGACGTCATTTCGGTTGGTAATAAATATGGAGCCACAATAGCTTGTTCCACTGGAGGTGTTCCCACAGCACACACACGGCGCTAAGCTCTGTGAACTGCTAGAGTTACTGTATACATACTATATAGAACCGCTAACGAACCGGCATGTTTTGAACGTGCGGGCTTCGTGGAAACTTCGCTACTAGGCATATTTTCTTTGGATGTTACACTGCAGCGTTGCACGTACGCGCGCCACGTGTCGTAGTCCCGCTACGCTGCGAAGCAGTCACGTGGAAGCTGCGTCTGTTTCAATAAACCAAAAGCGCTGTCAAGAGCATCCGTACTGCTTGTCGCGGCAACACTTGTGCAGAAGTGCACCTCCCCCCCACCCCCCGCCCTCTTCATTGCAACAAAAAGTTCTCGCGAATATAGTACATGGATTTGGGTTCTTTTTATCTTCGTGCTTGTGGATTCAGACGTTATTGTGACCTTGTTTACTACGCTTTAGCTGCCTTTATTCCAAATTTCCGAGCAACCTATACTTTTCAAAGTGAAGAAGCTGTTTTGCCTATCGCGGTTACCAAATCAAAACGCCCCAAGTGTCCTAATGCACTGGCGTACCCACGGCACATTAAATATGTCGTTCCATGCCGCCCCTTGATGCAAGTGTTCATGGTGCAATGGTTTTAATATCGGGCCGTCGTGCCTGCGCTGGAATCCGGCCGTTGGAAAATTTTAATGGCCTATCTATGATTGCTTCGCTGAAAATCAGAGTTCACTAAGCAGCCAGAGTGACGACGTTCAGGCAAATCGACGGACTTCCCACCATATCGATGGCTGCCGCACCGCCCCGCTTACAGCTCGCGTAGTCACTAAGGTAATCATTGTGAGAAAGTCCGGTCGTAACTGCGCCGCACGCGGTGCACGTTCGCATTACGCCGGAGTATATCCGCACGCTAAGGACGATCAGAATGAACAAAACATTACGCATACAACTACCAAGTCATCGGCTGGCTCAACATAGAGGCCAAGCTTGTGGACGACCGCTTTGGTTTTTGGAGTGATATCACCTTGGTAACATTGCAAACGCCGAACGAAAGGCACCGTCTGTGTTCCGCTTGAAGAATCGCAGCTCACAACTTTGCACAGCAACTAAGTGGAGGCAGCTGTAGTGGCGCATATGCTAAGCAAGAAAGCATAAAGAACAGCCTCAAGACAACAGGACATTCTGCCCTGCACAGGTGGATGACCAGCGGAGCTGTACACGTAGTGGTAAGAAAACCTGTGGTAATGACCTTATTGCATCACTAATTGTCGCTTAGTAAAAAAAGAAAGGCACCCTCTGTGTTTCACTGGAATGCCCTCAGCGTCCTCTCTTGCACAGTAACTAAGTAGACGCAGCTCTAGTGGCGCTTAGGTTAAGGCACGAAGGCGAACTATCGCTTGCGATAGCGAAGTAGTACACAGCCATGATAAGTAAGGATACTTACGAGCTCTATCGGCCGTATAAATCTGTAAACATTCGCCCACTAACTAAAGAGCAAGCTTGGTGTCAGCGCACACAAGCAATTATGCACACATCACACTCCATGACCGCGGACGCTCGCTGTCGAAATTCTGGCGTGAGGAAGCGCGGCAGCAGCAGCGAGCGATGTGACCCTCATGCTGTCTATCACCTCAACGCAAGCTGAGCGGTGAGAACACAGCACACGCAAAGCTAACATAGAATCGGCTCCAAAAGCAGTTCGCTTACAACATGAAGCCCGCGCGACCGCGCCAATGCAGGTGCTCCCGAAACACAGTTCCTCCCCCCCTACCTTCCCTCCGAACGGTGGTAAGTTAGGGGCAGAGGAACGGGGGAGGAACCCAACAGACGGCGGCGCGCTTCCTCCCAGCTTTCCTCCCTTGCGCACGCGAGGATGAACCGCGATCGTCGGCTCACCCTGGCACGCTCTCACTCGAAAAAACAGCGCACGGTAGGCGGCGACGGTGTAATCGCCCTTGGAATTTATACCGCAGATCATGGTGACGTCGAAGCCAATGGGGACGGCAAAAATGCGCCTGCAGTGTCCATATAATTCCTAGCGCAAAAAAGGAACCGTTATCTGGAATTTCTGATGTTCTTAAAATGAAATATTTATTCTAAAAATTTAATTATGGGTTTTACGTGCCAAAACCACTTTCTGATTATGGGGAACACCGTATTAGAGGACTCCGGAAATTTCCACCGCCTGGGGTCCTTTAGCGTGCATCTAAATCTAAGTACACGGGTGTTTTCGCATTTCGCCCCATCGAAATGTGGCCGCCATGGATTTTTATTCTAGCGTGGCGACTGCGCAGAAGGAACTTTTGCCACAGAACATCTGAATAGGGAAATTCAGTTCATAAAGAGACCCGCAACGCTACAGTAGACGTAAAACCCATAATTATGGGAAAGAAGTTATAAAAACACAAGAGAAAAGTTTTTCTAGCGTAAATGAAATAAATAAGGAAAACAAGTTCATGACAAAAAGTTTGAACCATACACGACAGGTATCTGAAAGCAGAAATGATCCATCCCGCAAAATAATCAAGTAATAATTAGTGAATCTGGACTCAATATTTCAAAAAGGTGCATATAAGCAACATACCATCAATCCAGCAAAGTTAAAATTTACTTCTCCCGTGGATACTTCATACAAAAAAGAACTCCATAAAAAGGTAGCTAGGACTTCGCGCAATACGTACTAATTTCAATATTTTTAGATTCAAACATCAGTAAATAAATATAGAAATCTATAGTCGTTATTTACTCAGAAGTAGATTTGCGCATACTGATGACAGTTCAATTCAGCTCAATTACTCATGGCGACTTTGTCATACTAAAGTCACCTTTTCCAAAGTATTGATACCTTCCTCAATATTGTCGGCTAATGTCGTCGCCGTACTTTCTGAAATTGTAATATTTCCTGTTCCTTAAATTTTTCAAAATTCCATCGGGACCTGGTGGCCAATATTCGCAAAAATGGATCACCTAAGATATCGTCTTTTTACAATAGCCAGAAATTGGCTTTCGTACCTTTCATAATGCTCCTATACCCCGAGGTAGCGGTTGTTCAGCGTCATGAAGCTGGTAGATTGCATTACCTCAAAAAAAAAAACAAGAAAAATGAGTGCTTTCTATATAAATAGTATATACAGATTTACGTTTTGACGTGTAAGGCGCGTAACTCATAAGTCACATACGTTATATCTATCTGATCCAAGTTGAGTTAGACAATTTTCATGAGAAGGATAATCATCAGAATCTGTACAAGAGCGCATGTTTTGCGTGTTCCTTTAATACTCGTTAGTAATTCACTCAATAAACACTAAGAAAGAAATGTATAGGTATTACAGGCGCAAAAGACAAAAATGTCATCCGTGATCACAGAAGAAAGCGTTCAAAGTACGTTGAGATCCCTTTTTGGCGGCAATCTTTTGTTTCCCGGATGCCTTGCCCTCATTACAGGACATTGCTTAGCTAATGGTGGTATTGCCGTAGTTTGGGGAAGACGAGTACGGCCCTGGTGTGAGAAGAGTAGACGTTTGGCTGAGGGTACGTAACTCTTCTTCCTGAACGGCTGATTCGTCGCCCACGTAATGGAGTACCACGTAGGCGAGTGTAAGGAATCCGGTGCCCAGGAAGTCACCACAGCCAGTCAGACACGGTATAGCCGCGTTATCCGGGTCAATGCTCCAGCCCCAGAGACGGTACACGACGAGACGTGCCAGGTACAGCAATACCACTACCTGCAGTGACCAAGGCAAAAAGGAGATTTGCGATCGCGTGACATTGTCAGAGCCACAAAGAAAAGTATCTACAACAAGTACCTACAAGTATACAAGTATCTACAAGTATCTTCAACGTCACAATGGCCGAGAGGTGGTCACGGCCACATGGTTAATATTGTAGCCACTCGAAAGACTCCTGCTGCAGTCTGTGTGACGTAGCATGAGGGATAATGTGGGCAAAGTCGTCACGTCGGCCGCCTTGCAAGTAGAGGAGTTCGCGCAGAGAGAAAGTTTTTGCAGCTCCGCGGAGCATCTGGCTACGTGGTGGTTCGTAGCTAACATTGACAACAAAAATATTCAGAAAACAAAAGTGATTTATTAATACGAAGCACTTCCCCAGCCCCTACAGGCGACGAACATCGTCCACATCTGCGTAGCGAAAATAATGTTGAACACTCCTGGATGCGTTCGCACAACGCTGCATGCTTCTACCAAGTCAAATGCTCATACCCTGCTACCTATACGAGCATGGCACGGTATAACACACGTGTTACTTATAGATATATTGCGTTTGAGGCAAAAACAGTGGGCCGAAAATCGATAAAGCAACACAAAGAACATCAGGTAGCCTTTCCCTGGTTTATTGTCCCTCTATAATTTACATGATCTATTCCAGTCACTTTGGCAGAAACAGAAAACATAAGAGAGTAAAAGAGAACAAGACAAGGAGGATGTAAAAAAATGTAGTAACTGAAAATCTGGAGAAACGGAAAAAGAGGATAATCAGAGAGTAAAAAAAGAACAGACATGTAGGAGGCCTCAGTATGCTCAGGACCATTAATTTGGCAATTACCAATTTTCCGTGTATTTAAGGCAATTGCGGATATGTTCAGGAGCTAGGGCACTAGCCAGGTGCTTCGTTTGGGCGCCGGCAGCGAAAATATACGAGGAGCAGGCCGTATTTATCGTGCACGTCAGCGGTGTTCTTCCGGAAGATGGCGCCACCCTGTGTGTGCATGCCGAATATATAATTAGAAGGAAACCTTGGCAGTGTCACCGTTACTTATGGATGGTAGCTTTGCGTGACCGCCGCGAAACAAAAATACGTCGTAGTTTTTCACTGCATCGTATTTAGCAAATCCAGTATACAATTTCGACATACTAACACCCAATGTCCCAATAGCCACCAGTTGGAAACAAACGGCAACATTAAGCGGCAGTTTCTGACTGAAATAGGAAAGAAAAATCATCTGTGATCCCCTGAACGAAGTTTTACACTCACAAATATACGACATAGCAATATGCAAACACAAACGATCTGTAAATAGGAAGGCGTCCTGTACGTGCACGCACACAGTTTTCAAAGACGCACCTGCGCGAGTGATGCGCCAATGTATGCTGCGAAGAATGTGATACTCATGGAGATCCTTCCAAAGCGTAGAACCCTGGAGAGCACGGCGAACAGTGTCTGGCCGGGCACCACGACACCGACGAGCACGTAGGCAACGTTTGCCATGTCGCCGCCCTGGTAGTACATCTGCAGCGGACCTACGCAGAGGGGCTCCTCCGCGGGCAACCGTCCCAGCACCGTCAGTCGGTTCAGGTAGCTGGACAAGCTGCAGCTAAACACGGCCGCAAGGTTCCCGCCCAGTGCTGCACGCAAAGAACATCGAACTCATGAGCTATAGAGAGTAAAGTCATGTTTTATTACAGTCGATGGTAACAGCCACGTCGAACCACGCGATAATAATTTTTTTGCGCGATATCTTGTCCCTTCTTCCTGTGGTAAGCATCAACAGCGGTGGGTGGCACGATGACAGCATCGTACAATAATACATTACCCCAACTAAGATCGCCTTCGCGAATGAAGAAAGGAAACACGCCCAGTGCCGTAAAATGCCTGCACTGCTGTAAATACATTGGCTCGGTGATTTTTTACTAAAAGCAGCGACGATCCTTAAGAAGGGCCACAAGAACTGCGTTAGGAAATGAAACACAGACATTGTTTATGGCATTTAACATTTGGAAAGTGCACAGTGAGTTAGGAGAAATGCCATAGTGAAACGCTCTGGATTATCTCTAACCGCACTGGAGCTCTTTAATTCACATAAATCGAAGTGCACGAGCATTGGTGCAGTTCACCCTCGCGACAATGCGGCCCCCGCGGTCGGTAAACGAACCCACGACCTCGTGCTCAGCAGTGGAACGCTATACACACAAGGCTACCTACATTCTTCTCCCCCCCTCCCCCTCGAACAATACGCAAAAGAAGAATCACTAGCGCAGCCATCACGACACATAAAGCATTCAAATGAACCACACATGTAGAAAAAAATACAGTCAGCGCTGCTTCGCAGCTGTCTTGACAATTGAGCATGGTGCTGCCAAGCTTTATTTTGGTAGTTTGTTACTAGCTCAATTGTATTTGGACGGCTGTAATTCACTAATACACTATGCACTGCCACCATCGAAACGCTTTACTTTGATGTTACCGATAACGCAGGGAAATGTATTTTAAAGGCGTTCTGTAGCACTCTTTATAGAAGTCTATAAATGCATTCGAAAACAGGCTATTTCAGAAACACATTGCCACAAAAAAGCTCTTCAATGCTTTCCGCAGGAGAGGAGCTATTCGCAATCAAACATAACAATCGTGGTGCTTCCACCCCTTCAGTCATTTGCACTGCAAAGCTACGACGGAGCGGGGTATGCCAACAACGCTCCGCTTACCGGACGTCACGGTGGCACGCAGTTCAAATTTCATTTTTGATGTTCACGTACGCGGCACTGTTTCCCATTTTGGCTCCTACGACGTAGCGAACGCGGCGCGGCGTTTTCTTCAGCGAACCACAGCGCGCTGAGCCGGTGCACTCGTCGCAGCACCCCGAGGCGGCCGCGGGATCTACGCTATGCGTAGCAGACAGCAGCTACATGCAACTGCAGCGTTTGTTTTGTGCAGGATAAGGCTAGAGTGCGCGCTCCTACTCGCATGCTCCTGTAGGGCTGTGTTACGTGGTGCGGACCGGCTTTGTTCTGCACCAGCTTGACCGATGGAGGGTCGCTGAATAGGTGATTAGAAAGTGAAGTCTGCCAAGGCGTCTAACCAGGGGCGGCTAGGAGAGAGCGAGCGCTGGCAAGGGTGCGTGTCGTCTGACCCTAAGTTTCGCGTGGCTCGAGGTTACTTGAGGCTTCAAAAACAGTCGAAATTAGCGAGACCCGATGGCTACGGCACCGATAAACAGGGTGGTCATGGTTTAATTCCTGCACGGGTGGCCGAGCGTCGGCAGACGATGGTCAGCTTCTTGCGGAAGTACCCAATTATTATCGAAATTCGAAAGCATATTTTCCCCTGTTCATTAAACTGCGTTAATAAATGTACACTGTAAAAGTAGCAAGAAGCGCATTGATTCAAACCCTTTTCTTGATTGATGTTAGCAATTGGCCAATAGCAGCCGCGTATGGGAATCTGATTTAATACAAAGTAAAGCGTCCAGAAAGAAGTGAAGGGCAGGCTTCTGTTGAAGTGATAGCGTTTTAAAGAAAGGTGACATTGCGCTCCGCTTGCGAGCTCAACGCGCATCACACGACCGCAAAATTTGGGAGAGATTTTTACAGCACGGTATACGCTATCCGCGGAATGTGTTTCTTCGCCATGCCTGAGCTGTGGTCCGGGGTCCCTTTAAATGGCAAATAGAATGTGTCCCAAGTTGTACATGCCTAAAAAGCGGCCAGAAGGTGTTGCACTTAACAACAATCAATCGACGCAGTCTTACAAATGTGTCAGGTGCAGATATTTTCGGGCAGGTCGCGCAGATGGCATGGTGGGATGTCGCCGGGAGACGATCACTGCCAGCGCAGGAAAAGGAACAGCTTAGAGGTTGACCTTTGAAGACGTGTGGCGGAGCGTAGTTCTAGCGTGCACTTGCGTGCACCAAGGCGTTAGGTTACTCAGAGGACGAAGGGGCAGAATTGGGTCTTGACGTTCGTAACCCGTTGTAGTAAGTACGGTGAAATGCATCTAGAACGAAAGCCTTGTCTACAGGATGACCTATAACGAAGGGTTCATTAAGATTAGTGCAAACTGTTGCCTTTCATATCTACCGAATTCCCCTATCCTTCGTACTAAATAAATTTAATGAACATTCTCATTCTGATTCTGAATGCCTCTACAACGAAGACCACTACAACAAATTTGTCCGGGCAACGAAGGAATTTATGAATTTCCGATGGCTGAATTGTTGCTTTAGAATGAATCCCAAATAACAGTGCCACCTCTGTCCTCTGCAAAGGTAATTGCGCTGCGCTCTGCGCTGACGGTAATGGCAGCGTTGGGGACGCACTTGAGGAGCGTGCCATGTTAGCAAGTGTTACGGTCGTTCTGCATTGCTGCAGGAATCGCTGAACACGTGCGCTGCTTGTTGTAAAATAGCAGCGAATACGAATGCGATGGATGCCAAATATGCCCAGCTTTTTGCGTAAAAATTTAATTAAAATTCGAGGACGCTTAAGCTTCGCCTTCAAGAGTGGAACACGATAGCGTTCCCGTCGACCCGCCAAGGGGTGTAAAACAATGGGCTACGGCGCAGCAACTACGCGCCCCGCATCGGACGCGGTGAGCGTCTAGCAACGCAGCGTTCGGCGCGACAACGAAATGTGCGTCTGAGCAAGCGACGCACGCCTGAGCCTGAGAAACAGCTCGTTTCTAAGGCAACACCGAGTTCACTAGAGGCGCTTTTGTACCGCTTTGAAGCATCGAACTCGTGGCTCAGTTAAATAAAGAAAAAAAAACTCGTGGCTCAGTTGTAACGTCTCTGTCTCACACTCCGGAGATCCTGGTTCGATTCCCACGCAGCCCATCTTGCAAGTTGTTTTTTATTAATGAAGTTCCTGCTGGGATTTATCGCTCACGGCCAACGCCGCCGACACAGACGCCGACGACACCGGCTTTTCTGCGACACGAGCTCCTTAAAGCTGTCGCGTTAAAACCGACTATTCAAAATGTCTTCGAAGCCTTTTAGGGTGGAAAGCACGCGAATGTCAACGAAGGCAACAGTGATGATGATGACGATAATGATGATGGTGTGTGGTGTTTAATGGCGCAAGGGCCAATTGTGGCCAAAGAGCGCCAGAACAATGATTTTAATGCTGTGAGATGATGCTCTTTAAGATGGCGTATGTAGCATGGCTGTAAATGGGCCTAAAATTACCGCAAAATGGCAAAAGCTATGTAATAAAAGTATGACCATGTACACATTGAGGCGTTAAATGTTCATGAATTGACAGTGTTCGGAAGAACGGAAGAAGGTCACAATGATGACGAGGCTAGCCTGTAAGCAAACCAAGAATTTTCATGGCAAGGTTAGACGCCGTAGCGGCATTCGACGGTCTGCAGCTCAACCTTGCGTCGCCGCAGCCTTTTTCTATGGAGCATTCCCTGCACCTCGGCCCAATAAAGCCGGCTACAGTCACCTTCCGTCAAACGAAATGTGCACAAATAATTGGTGCCTTACTTCAATATATACAGGTACATATAAAACTCATGTCAAATCAAGGTTTTACTTTGATGAACGTGCTTACCTTACTCTTCTGTATGCGGTGCACGGTGTGCGTGTTTAAAATGAAGTGAGTTATATAGCGAATGATGGTCACGGTGCAGTATTCCGCTATAAAGGCCTCTAACTATAGTCCTATTTGGCTTTGTTGTCTGTTTCTTGAACAAATTGATGCATGCCCGCTTGCACCATCAGTAAAGCGATAGGAAAAACATAGGACAGTGGACATGGGGTATTCGAGGGCATTCCACCAGAATGTTTGCTATATACGTGTACCTGTAGTGAAGACATCCAAAAAATGAATTTTTTTTTGGGGGGGGGGGGGAAGCACGTTCACATTTGGAATCTTCCAACGCGGTAGCAAAGGTCCTAGAATTCCTGAATTGGGTTTTAATTTTTGGACAACAGAATATTATATCGTGAGGTCGATATAGATGCTTTCGGAGACGTAAGAAATACACGGTACATAAATTGTCGCAGTGTGAAAAGTGTTCGCGTATATTGCGAGGAGAATCTGAATTTCAACGAGCGGGTCCTTTATTAGTGAAAAAGAACTCGTCTATAGGACTAATGATATTAAAGACACATACATACTAAGTTCTCAAATTGAAGCAAATCTTCTGTCGTGTAAGGAAGCGCTCGTTCGGCCTTACTTTGATGCACTGTGTATTTATTTTTGACATGCTGATATATCGTAATTACTGGAGTGAGCAACCCCGCGAGAAATAATAATAAAATAACAGCTCTACGATATATTTTCATAGTAACGAAGAATCAGGACAAACACATAATTGGAGCAGAGTAATATGAGCGAGTACGAAAAGACGAGCATACGGAAGTATGCCTTTGCACTAAAATACTGCTGCTTGGTACCAAGGCCATAAATTTGGCCCTCGATTAGCTAGCTACCTGAATTACACTTTCACCGGCGTTAACTAAGCGAAAAAGAAAGAGCACTTAGAATTCAAATGCAAACGTGTCTACGTCAACAAACTGACGTAATAAGGAGTTTTAAAAAAGTGCATATCTCACCATTGACCGATGACAGGTGCAGAGCGATTGGCGGATACGTTATGACGGCGTAATCCAGGATGTATCCGCCGAAGCTGCAAGTACGTATACGGGTTCATAATGGCAAACAACCAAGTTCTACTTTGGGAGACTGATATAAATGCCGCATGGAACAGTATTGGCCTAGTCATTTATTTCCCCTTGGCACATATGCGACTCATACACGTTGCCGCAGTTATCGTCACGTTATCCCGCTAAATGTACGTTTCTACATAAGCCTATATGTTCAGCGACGCACTGCGGAAAAAAGTAGTAATGCATGGTATCTTAAATATATTTGTTTGGCCCCCATTTTTCCTCGTTCCTAGTTTTGAACATCACATTATGATTAACTTATGCGGTTTCAGTGCCAAACCACGAGTTGATTATGAGGCATGCTGTAGTGGGGCAACTGGAAATTCGGACCACCTGGGGTTCTTTAACGTAGCCCCAAATCTATGTACGCGGCTGTTTTCGCATTTCGCCCCCACCGAAATGCGGCCGCCGTGGCGTGTATTCGATCACCTTAGCATTGATGAACGCCATGATTTCAGCGAGAGTAAGTGGTTCTGCATAGGCCCACCTGGAGACCGTGAGGGCGACGATGATTGGCAGCCAGCCGACACGTAGCACCACTCGGGACACGCTGTTGCGCCGAGCCAGAATTATCCACACTGGCAACACGCCCACGCACAGCACGATCACCAACGGCGCCAAATCTGCACGACGCCGTCAAGCACGCTAAGGGTGGCGCGTTTTGAGGGCTGGCATCATGTACCCTGCGATACTGAATATATAATTTATCAATGTTGTTGCCTCCCTATGTGTTCACTGTTTTCGTCCCTGCTTACCTAATAGGCATCCTCAAAGTAATTGATGAGCCATATGCACGTGTAAACAGCCACCCCCATATCAGTATACTTTCTACGAATACCTTCAGCTATCTGTGCGCATTTAAGAAAAGCTCAACTGCCGAAGCAACTTCGTAGTAAAACAGGGTGAGGTGGCTGGATGATGTAGCCCTTACAAGTGTGATAACGGCATAAGAACAGGTAGACCCGGTTATGAGAGCGTGAAAAAGCCTAAAGAAAGCAAGTATATTTTTTTTGCGAGAGTGCCCTTATCGTGGCTGAGATTCCCTTTTGATTGCCACAAGCGCGCATGAGGATAGTGTTAAGCAAATCGCAGTGTCGAAAAACGAAGAGGCTAGCAACGGTAGGCAATCCTACTCATGACCTAACTTGAATATGTATAGGACTACTTCTTGGCATCTATGACACATTCTTCCGCTTTTCTTCTTAACTGTATTCCTGTCCGCTATGTACTTGTGATGCTGTCAAACACAAGATCTACGTCAGTTTACCCATACCTCGGATCGCCTTATCGGAAGACGCGTGACAACCGATTTCGAGCCATCGCTTAAGACTCTGAACCATATATGCAATCTCAGCCGCGACGAAGCCATGTGCATTTTAGTCGGCGAAAGATACGTGGTGAGCCCTCCGGAAGAAACAATTGTGTTGAGGCTGGCACGTGAAATGCCCTTCTATGTCAGACAGAAGCCTTGAAGCACTCAGAAATTCGATTGTATAAACCACACCTGCAAACCCGCGAGCTTTAAAATTCGTAATATCTCGCTAACCGAAGGGCGAGAGGGGGAAATAGAAGGAATTTCTTTAAAAGCCTACACATGGCACACCCGTTTTTCGGGATACTTGCGCACTTTCTTAAAGTGTATTTACCTTACTCTGTTACGCTCAAGCGGCATTAAGCGTGAGAGCAAACGGTGACAAGCAACACATCGCTTTTATATCACAGTAATATTTTCTGCGATTTCTTCTCGAGCATGCATATATAAACTTGGTTTAAGCAAGCACCTTCTTGCATTCTTTTACCATGCATCGGAAAACTTTCAATGGAGGGTTTGGTTCACTTCTGAAGAGCCTAAATGAAAAATAAATATCGTTGGCATCGGAGCATGTGGGTTCTCAGGGTATAAAAAAGGCATCACTAGAAACTGTGAAAAGAACGTTTGGGGAGAAATATAATACAACTAATATATTCTGCCCTAAGCACAGCCAGAGACAAAGGAGAGGAAGGAATAATGTGACGCAGGATGTTACATGGTTGCCAACGGGTCTCGTATCACAAGAGATGGCCCAGTTCTTGTGTGCTATTCAGTTCGTCTTCGTTTCCGTTAACAGCGTCTTATTTTGTGCACAAGATATAATGGAACCCCGTTCACAGTCCGCAACCACTATGCAAACATTCCTCTGAATCAAATGAACTTGAAGGAAATATATACGTGGAAAGCCATAGTACACATTACCATAATAATTTTATTACAGCATCCTGTTATATGTGTTCCTGCAGCTGAGAATGACGCAGACACATAAAGCCTAATTGGCATTACAGGGTCAAGGAAGATATGGTTTCGAGGTTACCATATCTTGCATTTCTAATCAACACTCTGCGGATAATGAAACACTGACAGCAGCAGCTACAACGTCGCAAGAGACACCGCCGCTGCATCCGAACAAACCAACAGCAATAGAACGTAGAAATTTGTTTCGTCTAATTTTTTACGCTTCTCCACGAAAAATAGAACTGCCTTCCGCTATTTAATGACAAATGCAGGCAAGCAAAGATTCTCTCTTCGTACTGGATAGCGGACACACTGTGGCGGATCAATGTTTATGCCATTCGGGTGCTTAGTTCGTGCTTGTGACTTCGAAGCTGGGCTGCAGCGGGAGTAATAGGAGGGTGGCAATATGCCGAAAAGAAAACAGAAACAAGTAAGGTCGCAGTTTTGCCCGTGGTCTTCTGGTTATCGACTGAACACGGTTCATGAGTGTATTTGAGTGCATGACACCACGCTCGTCTATTTATTTATCGAATGCTTACTCAATCCATGATCGTTATCGAACTGCGAACTCGATTTTAATGGTGTGGTACTTAGTTATCTCTAAGTATCACACTATTAAAATCGAGTTAGCAGTTCGATAACGATCATGGATTGAGTAAGCATCCGATAAATAAATAGACGAGCGTGATGTCATGCACTCAAAGACACTCATGAACCGTGTTCAGTCGATAACCGGAAGACCAAGCCCTTACAACGCTGGCCATATGACGCGTGCCGGAAACCTAGAGCGCGCTCGCCTTGCCCAAAGCGAGGAGATCGTGTTGTCACAAAACTTTGTTATTTCTGAACAGTACCCAGGCTACAACACACAATAGTATACGTGACTTCAAGCACTGGGCACGTCAAAAGGCACTGCGCATGAAACCTTCTCATCTACCTCTAAACTCGCCCTTTGGTTTGACTCTGTTTTGTCTTATTATATAAAGGAAGGTAACTTTTGTTGTCTTTAAATAGCAACTCGATGTTTGTATAAATTGTCTTGGTAATATGTAATCAGGCGGAAAGGATACGAGAAAGCGTCACTGTGCTCTTTTTGTTGGCCGTCATATAATCTCTTGTGCAGGTTTAGATCACTGAAACTAACTGATTTTCTTAAAAAGACTGAAACAAACAAAATGTTTGCATCAGAGCTTTGGCTTCGTTTAGACAAATGTACTTGCAGCCGATCCGCTTTTCTTTTTAGCATGGGCGAACAAATTCCGCGTGAGTCGCGAAAGCGCAACGCCCCTACACTCCGCACAATTATAAGGCATCTCTGAGACCATGCAGTACCTTTCTTTAACAGTAAAACAATCTAATTTCTGAAAGAGATTGCATCAAGCAAAACGTTAGCATCAATGCTTTGCCTTCGTCTAGGCAAGTGTACTAGCAGCCGATCCGCTTTTGTTTTTAGCATGGGCGAACAAATTTCGTGTAAGTGTAAGTCGCGAAAGCGAAACGCCCCGACACTACGCGCGATTATAAGGGTATCTCTGAGACTAGTGCCTGCGGTTAACAATAAAGCAACTCTTAGCTCCCGAAAGGAAGAAGGTGTTTGGCTATCCGGAATAAGCAAGTTCACCATGTACGTTACCGCCCCCCCCCCCCCCCCCAAGAATACTAAAAAAACCAAAAGACCGTGAGGATGCAAAAGACCGTGAGGATGACATCACGATGTGGAACACTCGTGTTCGTGGTAAAGTTTCCGCGTCGGGCTCATTTGCCGGGTGGTCAAGTAATCTCGACGCTGCAAAACACGTCCTACAATAGCAACAGTTTGATAGCATTTAGTTATACGCATTGTGAAAGCTTCGCTCCTTATGGATTCCGAAGCGTGAGTTAGATCTGTATAGGTTAGATTTAAAGAACGCCGTTCGTTGCCAGCTTACCGCGATGTCTGGTCTGTCACTATCAGCACTCACGCGCGCTCACGCACACATGCATCCCCCCCCCCCCCCCCACACACACGTAGCTTCCACATGTGCTTGCGCACAAAAGCTGTTTGAATACAGGGCGTAGCATTCGTATACCACTACGAAAATTCTTTGAACAGCCTTTGCTGTAAATAAATAGTAATAAACATGGTGGTATACACGTACAGGGCCTGTACAGCAGGAAGGATGAGTAACCGGAGAGCAAGAACAGCGTGGTCAAGTCGCCGAAGGAGGCGGCAATGGCCGGTGCGATGTTGTCCGGGTTCTTATCGCACTTGGTGGACACCACAACGACGGCGGACATTACGAGGCCTGCGATAAAACAAAGAGAAACATCAGGAATCGGCAGTCGTGCTGCCGCAGTGCCGAACACGTTCGACTTTTTTCTACGCGAAATGATGAGAGATTACTTTGACTGCAGCGCGAAAAATAATGCTTGTAAATGTTGGATATGAAGACATGGTTCGTCACTTTTCTCACTGGCAGGGCATTACGGGCTAGGCACACAAGTACGTGACGTTGAGGCTAGTTCAATACTAACCAACGAATAATGGGATCATTTTGTCTTTTGTTTGGAGTGCGCATAATAAATCCCATAAGCATGACATTCGAGAAAAAATCATATCGTTCAGTATGCTTTGTTGGACTAAGTATGCTCGAGTTGCCTCTTCTCTCATCGTATGGTGTCTGTGAGTGTCATAACTTTACTAAAGCACAGTCTGTGTCACGAAGAGAAAAACACTAAAAGAAAACAAATATCCCGGTTACTGCATAGATGGCTTCCTGAAGTGTCAGATGGTCTCCACATTGTAGTTTCCCTCCCGGCAAAATAGACAACTCGCTTTTATTGTACCGAATAAACTTGCTCGTTCTTTTCTTGTGATAGAAATTATGTGAACATTATTTAGAACTAATGTTAGCGCTAAAAAGGACGGACACACGATGAAAAGACGACACGACGATGAGAAAACGCTTGCATGTGTGCATGTGATGTTTGCATGTGAACACTTGAGGCGAATTTCCGCCGCCACCATTACTTTCTGCCTAACTAACAGGTGCCATAAGATCGTGCCCGCACGTGGTATGGTGCAGGTGCGAGAGAAAGCGTGCGAGGGTGAGGGAAGGAGGACAGTCGCATGATGTAGCAGCGTCCTTCTTACGCGCGCAAGGGAAATTGTAGGGCTACAGGCTAGCGAGCACATCTACTACTCGGGCCGCGGCACCGCATGGCGTGGCGCAGAACAGGCTCGCACCCCTTCCGAGGTAATCCGTGGGGTCATGCTCACTGTGTATTCGCGCGCCCCGATCGCGTCGAGGAGTCGGGCAGACTGAAAATGAATTCGCTCGCCGCTGCTGCCGCTCTTCGCCACGGCAGCCCTCTGGCGGCGAATGTCCGCACTCATCGAGTGAGTTGTGTTGATGTTTGCCTGTGCGCGCATGGCGCCCAGCCTGTTCACTTACTTAGCGAGCGAATTTTGATAGGCGATTACATGGCCGATAAAACAGCTAAGCTTATTTCGTGTTGCTTTCTCACAATTAGCAATCACAATAAATGCTTGCCTTTCAGGCAAAACAGCGACTGTGCACAGCTTTAGAGGTTTTGGTAAATATATATTGTATTCTTATAAAACATGTGCCTTTGCAAGTGGCGTGACTTGCCACATACCCTGCATCGATGGTGTGTTCAATAGGCAAACAAGACGCTGCCTATGAATTTGCATAGAAAAGGGTAGGAACAACTTACATGTATATTTTTATTCTCTAGACTCCATAATGCAAACAATTCTTCTTTAGTGTTCGCTCCTAATTAAAAAAAATTACTCTCGCGAATATTTCATGCATTCTCAATGCGGTGTTTCCCCCATCCATTACGGAGTAGTGGCGCCTTCTCACGGCTGTGATCTTGTACACCGTGAGAATACCATGACATCCCACATATGCGGCACGCCGAAGGTCAGTCACGGCGATAAATGAGCTCTGGGTGGGAATCGGAGGAGCGTGGTAGCCATTTTTTTCTGCGTTACTATGTTGCACAACTTTAAGTGCAATGATAATGACCTTAAGAGACGCAAAACAAGAACACGCAACAACGTATTCTGTCATCCTTTATTCCTGCAGTTTTTTGTTTTCGTTTTCCCGCCGTCCAGATGTGTATCAACTCGACCAACAGTGTACGTTGCTAAGTTTTCACACATACACATTTTAGTATAGGTAGCGTTTTTTATCTACGGCGTCTCTCTTAGAGGGAGCTTTAGCTCGGTAGCTCCTTTATAAATACATGTAAAAGGAGAATTCGTTTTTCTCGTCAACCGCCACATCCAATTTGACGAGGTGTGTTGCATTGAAAAGAAAAACTTAGTCTAGTGACTGTTTGTTTCGAATTTTCGATTTAAGTGGTCAATTTTTTATAAAAAATGTGTAAAGTTGCGAATTTTCACAAAACAGAACTATCAAGTTTCACATTACGAAATTAGCCAACGAAACCTGCCGTGACCTTTTCGGGCCTTTAATTTAGGAATTCTGTGGCATTTTGTTAAGAAAATGAAGGCTTGCTCGATGTTCTTAATTTGGTCAAAGGCGCCTTCGACCTTTGTCGTGGCCGGTGTCTTGTCAGTATATGGGATCAATTCAAAACTTTAGCTCCTCGGTGTCGTCAAAGAAGTGTCACTTTGCTTAGCCTACAGGAATTATCATTCAGGCACGGAATATACCCGCAAACAAGGAGGCCCAAAGGACATTTTAGCTGACTGCTGGCTGCTTTGACGTTTTAGTGTTAGGATCGACATTTTGATCAGATATATTACTGCCATTTCAATGAAGCTCTAAGAGGCTCGGAAAGAGTCAATTTTTGTGCTGCAATTCACTGGCTTTTTGATATGACGCAGAATACCACTTTGTTCACTGCTACCTAAACTAAACGTTACTGCAGGTATTAGAACATCGGAAACCGACGTTATCATGACAATGTGTGTGTCCGCTGCCCTAGACAATTTATTTTGTTTCGTACAAAACCTCGTTTGAAATCTTTGTTGACACTTCTGCAGTTTCCGTAGTTCTATAATGACTAAATTTTTGCCCGGAATCAACAAAGGTCATGGAAGCTAGTACAACTGATGCACATGTAAGCAGGTAAGCAGCATGTAAGGTGAGCCTCAACCATTCAAAGGCCCCTGAAATAGTTTGGACAAATTTTGTAGACGCGTAGGGTACAGCTAAAGCTAATCATTCGCACCACAATTTGTGTGAAACGTCTCATATTAGGAGAGCTACGGACGATTACAAGTTACCCTCCTCCATATTCATGCATGTTATCCTCGACTTGTTCGTCGAGTGATCTGTGCTAAGCTCCGCCTTCACTGGCTCTGCGTCATTAAGGCACGTCGTGTCGTCGGCTTCCGGTTCTCTAGGAACGAGCTCGCGAAGCCTCCACCAGCTGCTTGACAGTCGACCCCAAGCGAGAGCTATCGAAGCAGCGTGCGCTGCGAGCATTCTGTCGCAGCGCCGACAGTGTCTGGTATTCCGGTAACCACAGGTGAGCTGGGCGTTTCGACGGATGGCTGGAGGCGTAAATTCAAGCTGATGAGTTTACTTTAGTGTAGACGTACGATGAGCGCCCTGATCGGCCTGCATGGTCCAGGCACGTGTTGGCGCAGAGCTTAACAAGTCAAAAAAAGCGCTAATATTGTTCTAACCAAGTTTAAAACATTTTAAGCATTTACAAAAACAACGTGTTGACGATTACACTACTGCGAAAAATTTACACCAGCAACAAAAAGGAATACATTTCGTTACTACTACTGTGTGTGGTTGAGCTGTGTACCACCAGGTGGCTTCACAGTGCAGACCATTCACATTTGCGCTTCAGTTCATCCCGTGATACGACATGGGGCCTTATAGCGTAATACTATTCCAATATGTTTTTATTCCAATCTCCTGACGTCAAATTTGCGTAACCGCCGACTTCCGGTTCCCTAGGAACGAGCTCGCGAAGCCTCCACCAGCTGCTTCACAGTCGACCCCAAGCGAGAGCTATCGAAGCAGCGTGCGCTGCGAGCATTCTGTCGCAGCGCCGACAGTGTCTGGTATTCCGGTAACCACAGGTGAGCTGGGCGTTTCGACGGATGGCTGTATAACGTAATACAGCCATCGGGCGGTCAAACGCAGGGTTGTCTGAACAAACCAATCAAATAGAAACAGTGCGAAATAAACGCCGCAACCTTCTGCTATTTTCCAAAACAATACGAAAGGAAGGCGATCGTGTGCGACTTGTGTTCAACAAGTTGTTTATTAATAATGACGTTTATATCTGGGATAGCGATCAGAAACGCGCAAAGCCTGTGTCTGAAAGAGCTACAGAATGACGAGTGTTATGTGATCACACTAACCATCAATCCACTGGACCGATATCGAGGAAGAATCACGCCCAAGACCGCATTCCTTTTCTTTACACAAACATAAGAAGTGTCATTTCTAAAACAGTACAGCTATCATCCATCATTGACTCATGTTCAGCATCGATAGTGATACTAACCGAAACATGGCTTACCGATACTGTCCCCGATACCTGCATTCTGGAAAGCTGGACTTCATTTAACTACTTTCGATGTGACAGGACAAATCGAATAGGTGGTGGCGGTTTGGTGGCAGTGCAAAAAAATCTTTTCGCCACACGTATTCACCTTGACACTTTTTTAGAGTGTGTGTGGGTTTCCATAAAACATAAAGCAGGCCTAATAATCATTGGTGCTTTTTATCGACCTCCTGACATGGGCAATACGTTTTCTCGGGAATTCCAACGGCTCCTTGAAATCATTACTGTTCGTTTTTCTAAATCTCCAGTACTAATTTTAGGTGATTTTAATTTCCCCGAAGTTGATTGGGCTAACCTTTCAACAGCAACCTACCTATCTGAGGCCCACACTTTCCTGCAGTCATGTCTCGACTTTTCTTTAACACAGCTTATCACCCGTCCTACGCGATCTTCGGCTACATCCGCTAATATTTTAGATCTAGTATTAACCACTGATCCTGACTGATCCACTGACTCATCAAGATGGGCTATCTGACCATGATATCATAACAGGTAGTCTTGCAGTTTCCCTTCCAAGACGTCCGTGCTCTGATAAGTACATCCGATGTTACAATAGAGCGGATTTTGACAGCATAAACTCCGCGCTATCTGACTTCTCTTTACATTTCCTCAATAGATGCCAATTTCAAACCATCGAACATAACTGGGCTGAACTTAAAACCACTCTTACTGAACTAATTAATCGATTCGTTCCTCTAACCAAAATAGCCTGCACCCCGACAGCCCCGTGGTTTACCGGAAAGCTTCGGCGCCTTAATAATAAGAAAAAGCGTTTATATCGTAAAGCCGATAAAGCCCGCGACTCAGATTCCTGGCACCGTTATAAGACCTGCGATAAGCAATATCAGTCACTGCTAAAATCATCTAAACGACATTTCTTTGCCCATGACCTATATTCTATGCTCACTAACAATCCTCAACGTTTTTGGCGCGTAATAAACCCGAAGAGCTATCCCGATTTAACACTAGTTGATGAGCACGGTGATATGGTCCACCACTCGGAATGTGCTGATTTATTGAATAGCGCATTTTCATCTGTATTTACACAGGAAGACACCATATCTTCACCAACCCTTGATAATCTCATTAACATATCAATGCCAGAAATAATTGTTAGCGAAGCAGGTATTTCTTCTTTACTAAATAAACTTAAACTTTCTTCCGCCTCTGATCACACTGGCATTAATAATAAAGTGTTAAAACATTTGTCACCTAGTTTATCACCTATATTATGTGCACTCTTCTCGCAGTCTTTATCAACTAACACTATTCCGCACGATTGGAAGGTGGCAAAAGTCATACCCATTTTTAAGTCCGGAGACCGAACTCACCCATTAAATTACCGCCCCATCTCCTTAACTAGTACTATTTGTAAATTACTTGAACACATCTTGTATACTGAAATCATTAACTACTTAGAAGAGCACAAAATTATTGTTGATTACCAACATGGCTTTCGTCGTGGTTATTCATGCGAAACACAGTTAGCCGGCTTTTTACATGACATACATTCATACCTAGACCTAGGCTTTCAAGTTGATGCTATCTTCCTGGATTTCTCGAAAGCTTTCGATCGCGTTGCTCACCATAGACTAATACTGAAGCTAATGAACCTTAACATACACCCAACCGTTATTGGATGGATTAAGGATTTCCTCTCATCCAGAGTACAATATACGTCTGTTAACAGCAGTACTTCCTCCTATACCAAAGTAACCTCCGGTGTTCCGCAGGGCAGCGTTCTTGGCCCTTTACTTTTCTTAATCTATATTAATGACCTGCCTAACTGTGTGTCTTCCCACATCAGACTTTTTGCCGATGACTGCGTAGTATATCGATTAATTTCATGCAACAATGACAAAGATATTCTTCAAACCGATCTTTACGCTATTAACACATGGTGTTCAACATGGTTGATGACTCTTAATACAGCTAAAACGAAGTTATTATCATTTACTAGGCGCAACCACCGTATTCCAACATCGTATGTAATATCTAACAACATAATTGAACTTACAACTTCAAATAAGTACCTTGGTGTTCACTTACAGTCTGATCTAACGTGGCATCATCACATCCGCCTGACGCTGGCATCAGCTAACCGCTCTTTAGGCCTCCTCAAACGCAACCTTAAGCATGCTCCAGCTAAACTACGCAGACTAGCGTACATCACATTAATACGCCCCAAAATCGAGTATGCATCAGCCATCTGGGATCCTTTTCAAACATATATCACCCAAGAAATCGAATCACTGCAAAACCGTGCGGTCCGTTTCATTTTTTCTGATTATTCACCCTATACTAGCATTTCAGCACTAAAAGCTCGCGCTCAGCTTGACGACTTATCTCATCGCCGCAGAATTGCCCGCCTCTCACTGCTGCACAAACTTTATCATCATCCGCACCTTCACCATATCTTCGAACCAGCGACAGCCTTCTTTCCACGCACAGACCATATCTTCAAGATAAAACGCATCAGTTGTCGCTCAGCTAACTATGCTAACTCCTTCGTTCCCCGAACAATTGTTGCATGGAATAACCTACCATCACACATTGCTACTCAAACCGATTTCGCAACCTTTCAGGAACTTTTACGCAATAGTTACATGTAAATATCCATTATGTACCGTTTCTTCATACGTTGTTCAGTGTATATATTGTTTTGATCATTGTCTTACCATTCTGCGTGCACATTGTACAAGTGGATTCATGTCTCATTAATTTGTTAACGTGACAACTGAAGCAGTTTAGAGCAACACCCCGTTTTACTTCTTTTACATTGTACCTATTTAATTCCCTTAATTTATTTTCTCTGTCAGTTTTGTATTTTCTATCTGAGTTTCACTTGCCTAATGTATTTCGTTTATTGTGTTTCGTATATTGTTTACTTGTGTATTTTGCTAAATATCGTACTTTTGTATAACTTTTGTGTTTTCTTTTGTAAAAATTTTGTATAACTTTTGTGTACTTCAGTTGTTTATTCCGTAACGCGCAAAGCTCACATTTTTTTCATGTATCGGTACCCCCTATGTAATACCCCTTCGGGGGCCTTTAGGGGTATTATGAAATAAATAAATAAATAAAATGCTCCCCTAGTTCACAGGAGGTGACTTCTGTTTGCTTGAAAAACGAATAACATTGCCTGCACTGAGTGGCTTGTCTTATCCAATTGGCTCACAAGAGGCGAGAAGAATGCTCAAGTGGAGAGGGATTCGAGGGGGCGGAGCCACTGCACTGAATATCGATAACCAGATGAAGAGGGTGGTGCTGGCGTCTGCGATTGGTCCGCTTTCTCTTGCTCAGCTTGCGGTGCTCGTCGACAATCGCGGTGGCATACAAGGGAAGCGTAGGAATGACGCTAAAATGGATGCTCAGCAAAGAAGAGTTGGAAGAATGAGGTCGTAAACGTGCCGAAAGTGCTCGAAAACCTTACACGGCCACATAAAAAGTTTTAATATGCGCAAATAAACCTATGCGCTCCTGCAGGTGCGAGTACCCTGTGCCTGAGCGATCGACGACAGCCATCTTTTATTCCTTTCGGAACGGGGTAGTCTGGGGCTATTCAGAAAAAAATTCAGTTTTGTTCGGCATATGAATGCATCTTTAATGCGTACACCTCACTTTGACGCGGAGAGTTTTTGCGGTAATGTGACGTCGCGTGAGAGGCAGGTGAAGTGGGTGCAGCCCAAAATCTTTTAACCAATAGCCGAGGGCTAATGGCAAAAAAGGCTTCGAATAAGCAATAACTATTTTTGTTTGGCTTGGTCAAATTATGCCTAACCAGTGTGTACACCTCATATGAGATGGGGAGCTATCGCGCTTTTCGTGACGTCGCGTGAGAGACAGGTGAAGTGGGGGTGGTAAAGTTTTTGACGAACCGCGGTGGGCTGCTCGCAGAATTGGAATGAAAAAAATTTGGAATAGTTTTACATATAGCGCCCATGGTCAAACTGCCAGGCCCTGTCGCTTTGCGCTTGCGTTTACCTTAATACCGGACTCGCGAAACGCCATTGCGTTAGTAATCTTCCGGTGTAAAGTGACGGCCGCAAACGCACAAATTCTGGCGCCCATTGGACAGTGGCAGTCAGATGCGCTGCAGCCAGTCCGATAGTCTGCTGCCTTGCGGATGGGCACGATGTCGTAGCATGACATTTTGCCAGTCGATACGTTTGCAGTCCACAACGCAACCAAGTCGAATCATAGTGCTCGGGAAAACATTGAGGCCGACTCTGACCGCGGAGCTCTCATCAAAATGTAGCACATTGTAACACAAGCAGACGGCGCTTGCTGTGTGCCGGAAGTGCTTAAGTATAGTGAGAAATTGATCCTTTGCGTTCCCTTTGTGTCACTTTCTTTTTATAGAAACAACATTCCAACTAACATTCCACCTATTACAAACATCATTTGTTCACCGTAAAGGTGGAAAAATTATCGATGACGTGCCCTGGGCAGCTAATCGGATAGATCGTCCCACTGACATGAATTCGATTGTTTACGTCATATGGGTAGAGGCGGGTAAAAATTACGCCGACCAGTGTACTGCGATCGGCAGCGATGTACATATTTAAAACTTTATAATAAATTATACGCTTTACGCGGAGCACTTAGATACGTCAATTAATGATCACAAGGACTTACTGTAACGACTCAATGCGTTTGTACATAATCGCCAAAATCGTTTCAAGGCCCCTTTATCTGGTAGCTTAACAATTTTATTGAGTGTCACCGTGCATGGCCTACAGGATATCTAACAGCACACTCACTTTTAGAAGGTCACCTTAGAAGGTCTTGAGGCGTCCTTGTGTTCAAAGACAAAATAACAATTTGCTTAAACGAATGCAACAATTTCAAAAGTGGCAAGGATAAAAGCACCACGTGCGCGATGATGAGAACGACGAAGCCTGCAGGTTTTATCACGCAAGCATCTGCTGGTGCTCAAGGTCGACTTTTCGTGAAGGTCATAGTTACGCAAGTGAAAAAAGTAAAGGTAAACAGACTAATATTTCAATGTGTTTTGTTGATGAAAATATTTTTGTTTCGTGACCAACGGCATCAAGTTGACAGTTAAAGGATTAAGAGGAACCTTTACCACTTGTTCAGCTTCTATGCCACCTATTCAAATATATGTCAAACGTATAAATGCTTTTCTGAGACGACCCTTCGACGACTTCAATGAAACCTTTTTATTTTAGAGATGAAACTCAACTCTATTGACTGTTGGAAGCGAAATGTTGATTTAGGGCATGATATATTATACAAGGATTTAAAAAATTATAAGTATAAGAAAATGAAAGCACCAAGTTCACAAATTTGTCTCTCTGCGTCATAAACAGGTATTGCGGTTTCCTAAACTGCATTTGTTAGAACACCTAAATTGAACCAATTTGAGTTATACATTCATAGCTTACGTGAATTTATCGCAATGTTTACAAGGAGTTTGCAAAAATCATAATCACGTATGAAATGTATACTGCAGAGCGATAGTCAAATACGTGAATTTTCCCCGCTTTAGGTAAGTTATTAGATGCAATTTACAGCATTTTATATCATTTTTATTGCTAAGTTAGTGTTGCAAACTTCATAGTTTCGTTTTCTGAAAACCTGCTCTATTCGAACACATTTGATTAAAATATCGACGACTTCAAATAACAATTCACTTTCAACAGTCACTAGATTCTAACGTTTTTTTTTCATAAGTACAACGTACCTTACCGAAGTTGGTGCAGTGGTTGTTGACGAAAGCAATTTCTATATTTCCAGGTATTCAGATAGGAACACTCGAGCTAAAGCTTTCTCTCAAATCTTACACGTATATTTAGGAATCTCCATCATATGGAGGTAAAACTTCAGGCAGTTCATACTTTGCCTGTTGTGCATATGCAGCGTGATATGCCCAAAATTTAGACATAAAATAAAGGAACTGCTTCATGCCGTAGCGCGCGCTGTCTTCATAATGAAAATGAGGCTGATTGGATGAGGACTGCTGATGTGAACAGCAAAATAGCCTCTCCAGAAGGGTCCTTTATTCTTTTTACATCGAACCGCCTGTGACATTTTCATGGTTTCGTACTAGATATCTGTTCATACACTTCTCTGAAATCGTAATGGAACGTTGTGCCCCGGCACATGTACCCAACTGAGCAAAAGACTCGCGGTGTTGACAGCGGCCAGCGCTCCAGCGAAGAGGATGGCGACGTGGGAAGGGTCCCAGTAGTTGTCGATCGCCACGCTCTTGAAGATGGCCAGCGTGCATGCCACCAAGGTCGCCACTGTCGACTGGCACTGCGTATGAAAAAAATTGAACGCGCTGAGGCACTTGCATTTAGTAGCGTCCGAACTGTATGGAACACGCTCTCGACCCATTGCTGCTGTTACGGCCTAATTGAGCTCCTGCTGAAGCCGCACATTTGCGTGCAATACAACTAAGGCTTTAAAAGGGATCACGCATTATCCTTTTTTTAAGGATGGAGATAATACTCTGTTTTACCTTTAAAGATGACAAACACGTGCGTGCGTAGCGCCTTCATTAGACGTGGCTATTCTGCCGCACGACAGCGAAAGCTTTAACGCGTACTAAGGCATTCTTCGCCGACAACTTGTACAAATTGTGTCCGAGAACAAAAATACGGCAAGTCATTCTGGGACCTGGCTCTCTATAGACGGGCGGCAAATACCGCATGTAGTCGAATAGTGGCGGACGCTTTGGGAAAGCTGGTATGGATGTATTTTGGGCAGCAGTTCTGCAAGTCTTATTAGATAATATTATCGCCGCAATTTGAGGAAAACAATGAAAGAAATTTTTAACCGTGTCAAAGAATTTTTGTCTTTCGCTATTCGCAGCAAGTTAGACTACAAGGGGAGAAAAAGTATTTGTCATTTTACCAGTACTCAAAGAAAAGTGGCAATATCCTTAACAACGGAGGTAAGGCAGGCGGTGAAGGTGTAGGTTGGAAAGTTACAAGGCCTCGCGTGGAACAAGTGCAGATGCGTGTATCCCTTTGACATGTCGACAAACTGTAATAGCATGTGTATATTTTTTTTCGCCGTCAGATGCACGCCTTACTTTTTTGTTCGGCTTAGAAGAATGTTTTGCTTTTTTGTGACTTTCTAAATTTCTGGCTTCACCTAGAATTCAGGCCGGTGTATGTTCGAGTAAATAGGGTATCAAGAATATGTTAGTTTCTTAAAGAACTAAAAGTGCAAATATCAAAACCTGTACACCGTGTAAAACGCGCGGTGCGAGCTCTACCCGCAAATAGAAAGCGCTTCAGTGCAGAAACACTGCGCTACCTAGACACTTTCCGTCTTCTTTTTTTTGTTAGGAACGGGTTGGAACAATAACTGCGACAGATATGTTGCAGTTTAAACACTTCGAGCTCGCAATCTCTCATTGTAACACAGTCGTTGCCTATGGGATCGAACGAGCTAGTTCTTGCTGATTATATAGCAGATCCCCATGACCGCATTGTCACAATAGGCGGTCATGTCGATATATAGTGTTTCTTTTCTTAATAAAAAAGTGTGATTTTCATATTATAATTTCCCGAGGTTCTAAATTTATTTTTCTTTTACAGGCACAGCGCTAATAGAACAAACACCGTTGAAGAGATCACGTTGGAAAGTGCTCGTCTTGCATGCATGTCAATGTTTATATGTATAGCTCTGTATCTCTGCTACCACTGTGTAAATAGACTGACATACTGGAAGTTCGATGGATATTTAAAATAAATGAGTGTAAACTTTGCACACATACGCTAATCAGTATACAGGGCAGGTCATCTGCCGGAACATCGGGATAATACTGTTTTATGTGATCTTACAGCGCGTGTTCAACTATACCGGCAGCCCTGGCTCCAATGCCCTTTCTTAGAAATTTACATCCACATAAGGAATGTAGCTGTGAAAGTGTCAGCAAGCGCGGCTCACGACAATATAGGCAGATGCAGGGCTATCTACTATAAACAAGAGACATTAAGTAGTCCCTCATTCGAGGACCACCAGACTGGCCAGTAAATACTCGTATGCTACCCGCAAACATTGATCAAGGGTGTTCATATCTAGGCTCGCGAACTCTGTGCAACTGAAAGAAAAAAGTTATCGGTGTAATAGAAGGGCTCGTTTGTTACTAACCACCACATGGCCTCTAGGAATGTGAAGGGCATAATATCAGTCTTTTTTTTATGTAGCTTAAGAAAGAAGGGTAACATTTTTCGCAAAAGTCGTATGCCTAATCAGCGAAAGGTGAACCGAAAGCGGGGAGAAGTGCTACTTGCTGCTGGTTGGTTTTCTTATAGTATACACGGTACAGCTATGTTCTACACGCACTACTTTGGTGGACATTCATGCATTCACGCATGTTTACGGAGAATGGCTGAAAGCTAAGATATAATATGATTTTTTTTGCACTAAGAAAATGACGGTGGTCTGATAGGCCGGTTAAATGAACCAACGAATTTACAATATGCGCATGACGCAGGTCGCTCGGTACAGAGGCAATGGCCTTCGCCCTGTCCTTCAATGTTAATATCCCTCTATTTCAAGCCAACTCAGAAAGGCGGCTCCGGACCTAACGTCGGCAGTCTTAGCCAGTGCAAGGCAAGGTCGCTACTCTTGACTTGTATAATCCAGCATACCGTGAATGACACGTAGGACGACATAATTAGAGCCCCCAACTTGTGAATAAACTGTTGCATCCTAACCTCGAGGCCACACGGATGCCAAAGTTGAAGCCCTCAGTGTGATATGAAAATGAGGAATAGGGAAGGCCGAGGCGTGGTCCAGTTTTTAGTGAATCATAACATCTGCCCCACTGTTCTCTAGTGTTTCCAGAATATACCCGCTGTGTTTACTTCTCCAACAGCCAAATTTCGCATGTGCCTTGGCTTTGTTCGCTGGAAGTAGTACGAATTCGCTGAAATTTACCCCTTTGTTTATTCCTGGGTTGAAAGGAGGTTCGTTAATGCAATGTTTGTTGCTGATCTGCGTTTTATCTTTGAGGACCGCTCCCTCTGGGCATTCGTTTGGCGAGCGCTCTTTGTTTCAGGCTTCCAGCTGGTCCAATGACAACAAACAGCTTCGCTGTAAGAATCGACATGTGGTAGCATCGCTGGACATTGTTTACACGTGTGCTTCCGTTGTGTGTAGCCAATACAGCGGCATCTGTATTGGCATCTGACGCAGCTGTAATTAGCATGACAGCTGCGTGGATCGAGTTCTGAACATGCGAAGCGATCTGGCAAGGAGAATACGAAATAAAACTTCGCGCCGACTGCCGCGATCACGGAGGCAAGCCTAGTGCCACCGCTATTTAGGGTGTTTTGCTCGGTCGCCGAGAGGTGACGAGAGCTGTCCATGTTCGTGGGTCAGATTCCTAATTTGATGGCGAGCTGCTCACGGAGGTGCCGTATGCTGTTAATTCGGGCACAAAATAATCTGAATTCCGTACTGAACGACGCAGACTCGTAGTTGCACCGCGTTAATACTTCAAATACTTCATGACATAGTACCCGATTAAAGAAATACTATGGGGGTTGCTTCAAAAAGAATAAATGCGCCATTATGACATTGTGTGTACAAAATCCAGCCAATCCTCATGCTATATTACCAGAAATACGATTCGTTTATTTTTGATGCTTTAAAATTAGCAATAAAATTATAGAATGATCCAGATTGCTGGGAAGAGTAGTGTTCTCAGCCATCATCATCATCATCATCATCATCATCATCATCATCATCATCATCATCATCATCATCATCATCACTATATTATCCATGATCATGGCCATCATCGCAATTTATTAAACCTTTAAAAGGTCCGTTTTCAGTATATTACATAAGGTGCGATCATAGGCAGGTATTTCACCAACGGGTCACAATATCTTCTACACATGGAAGTAAGAAGCACGAGAGGATTACCCATCTATGCCAAACTTAATCGCTAAACGTTTCATATAACTCACTAAATACTTTTTGTAGGCCCGTCATAATAGTCTATACACAATTATGACGGAATAGTCTAGACCACGGAGGAAGGAAACTAAGGAGAGGCCCGGACGTCACTCTTTGTGAAGCAAAAGTGAAGCCGGAAGTTGGCGTTGCTCATCGCGATGCTCCGCCTTTTGTGCCACCCTCCTCTCTTGTTTACATCTTTCGCGAAACCACGCCGCGCTGCGCGTGGTTTGCGCACGCTCGCGCAACATCCGGCAGAGCACAGTGCAGGTAACACAGCGCAACAAGACACGGTGACTAACGCAAACCCGCCCACACAACGCCTTTGCCACGGCACGAAACCTACCAGAGCAACACGTGTGAGCGCTCAAAATCAGAACAACGCCGCCATTGTGGCCCAAAAGGCGTGGCCATACAAAAAAAAAATAAAAAAGCAGCAAAAAAATGAGAACCTACTACGTCATTTCCGCCACACTTTTCTCCTAACGCGCGGAGCGTGCGTCTATTTGTCGTACAAAAATCCCTCACGTGACCTGATCCAAGGTGCCTAGGGACTGCATCGTTTAGGGATTTTTGAGAAGGCGCGATGCTGGCGCCGAGCGACGCCGTGGCGTGTTCGTCCTCGGCGTGATCGTTCTCCGGACCCCGCGTTGTTCAACATTGCTCATGTGATTGTACGTGCGTTGCTTGTGTGTTTGGTTGTACATCCAGCAAATCTGAGAAGCCAAGCACTAGGAGATTAATAAAGCAGATGCACCCAATCACTGTCATTGCATGTAAGAAGAAAAATTAACATAGTACTGCCTTCACAAGTGGGGAAAGTGATGAGTAAGAATTTGAAGGCGTGGACGCCAGCTCTATACACAGCACGCAGACATTGCACAGGTGTTAGCCAATCATGGCACCTGTTGGCTAGACCGCACTCTCCAGGATCGGTATTCGCCACGACTGTACCTTCAGCAGAGTGGCTGAAATGTAGAATTGTGGACTGCCAATCTTTTGATCATATGTTTGAATGAATCCCAATGAGAACTTTATCTGCAATATTCTAGCAATAAATTTGGGAATTAGAGTGACAACACCAGTAGACATCAGAACCAGGGGAGTTGGCCCATAGCAGCTATTGGTGTAAAAAAGAAGACTGGCACAAGAAGAATTGAGATGTGCACGCTACATGCCTTTGTTCTGGTAGTGTTCCACTACTTTGGTGCTACAGTTAATGATCTCGAATGAGTTCAAGGAGCAAGAATTTAGTCCAGAAAAAAATATTACGCATAACAGCTGTATCTAGTTGTATCATTTGCCTATGCCGCTGTATATAACCCTGTCCACACTGCTAGGAAGGGAAGCGTAGCAGAGGGCGGCAGAAAGTTGGGTGGGCGGATGAGGTTAAGAAATTTGCAGGGACAACATGGCCACAATTAGTACATGACCGGGGTAGTTGGAGAAGTATGGGAGAGGCCTTTGCGCTGCAGTGGGTGTAACCGGACTGATGATGATGATGTCCACGCTTAGGTAAAGCACATGAGTGGCATCCTAAACAAAATTGAGCTTTTGATATTGCTTTGGAGAAAATTAATCTGTTTCAGCCTAACAGTATGTATACATATTGCGCATACCTGCATTCGGTGTACCTTATCACCAACTGTTAAGTCACCTTCTTACCTCATCAGCAAATCACTCCTGCAACCAAGTGTGCTGGTCCGGGTTTTACCTGCATTTCCACCTGTGCAGTTGGTAAAAGTCTTTGGCTGTTTACTATAACTTCATATTCAAATATATGGTTGCATTAGAGGCTTTCACACCACTAATGACTGGGCAGGCTTCACGAAAGACCACCAGTACCTCCTCATTGCAGACTGTGCTCAACATCCTTCTTGGTTGGACTGTGACTAAGAACCCACACATCTTTCCTCCAAAGCGGCTGGCATTGACGATGGTTTGATGCAGAAAGAGGCTATTGTCTTTCCCAGATGCTGGTTCAGCCTCGCGAGGCACATTCCTTCAGTCAATATGCACACTGTCAATGTGAGTGAGACTGATCAAAGGTTGTCTATGGTGTCAGGTTTCTTGCCTGGTTTCGGTAGTGGCATCATGACCAAGTGTTTTCACTCTGTGGGGAATTCCAATATATCAGATTTCATTGATTACAAGCAATAGTGCTTGCTTCCTTGTTTCGGCAAGATTCCTCAACATCTGAAAAATGACTCCATCTTTGCCATGTGCACTCTGTGGTGTCTGCTGCGTCAAGGTGGCATCCTCTTGGCCGTATGTCTTTGCATCCCCAGTGCGGGTGATGTGCATTGAGCTCACCTCGACTGAGTATTACGTGCTTGTGAAAGCGAATTTGAGGCTGTCAAAGCCAAGTGAAGTCGCCTTGGCTGTGGTGCCCGGTTTTGGGACAGAGGTAGACCAATGCCAAAACGGCTTTTAGCCTGCAGCACACCACCGCAACTTTCTGATGAGACACATGTTTATTCAAGCCGTTTCTTCCTTGCCCTAATTCAATATTAGCCAATTTTAGCAGCTGCAAATGAAGCTGACTTCAGAAGACTGCTGATTTTTTAGCCACTTCTAGTAGATTATTGCATGGTTAATTTTCTAGTTGGGCATGACATGCTTTGTGCTTAAAAAATGAACTGTTTAAAGAATTATTGGAGTAATATTAGGACAGGCAACTCTGATTGAATCATCACTGCTTTTGTCGCAAAATGTGGCAATGTGCTAGGCAGATGCTGTCACAAAACCATAGGTTGTACAAGTACAGAAGAAACGAAATTGGAGTTGTGAAATTCAAAGCCATATTTTTACAGCCTCTCTTTATACTGCTGACATTAGAGAGCGTTAGATTAGTGGACGCAAGCAGCGTGTGTAAACAAGCACCATGTTTGGGTATTTCTGGCACCCATGTGGTTTGCATAACCAAGCAGCACACGAGTCGCTTGCGTCCTCTTATGCAGTACTATTATTTTCATTGTAAAACAACCAATATCAAAGTAAGTCTGATCAGCCTGCATCAATATGCTAGAAATTTTTAAGCACTTAAGGTGTGTTGGTTGAATGTTTAAAGCACTTCACCACACCCTTGGTCACTAGACTTGAACTTTCCAGTATTACTTGCTAATCAACTCTTGAGGTGTTTACGTTGCTTTTCTGTGCTGTAAGATTAGTTTGACAGTCCTAATAGAATTGTTAAAGTGAAGGTATGAGCTGTTGTATTGGCCATGTCATTCTATAACTGTTAGATCTGACACTGTCAAAGCACTTGGCAACATTAATCAGCTTCACCTCACTATATATATGTATTGCGGTAGGACCATTCAGCACGTGAAAATAAAAATACCGGCAAATAGAGAGTTCGAGAGCACCTGAGATTATAGTAAAGCGGGCGGGGCAGTATGTTCAAGGTAACAAATGCGTTGCGGTGAAGTTATTGCAGACGTATATACACATTCATTCATCCCAACTTTGCACCGAACCCTGCGTCCCGTTGCTAAAACTAAGAGCGCGAAAAACGGGCACAAATGCAGCTGAAGATTACAGGGCACAGTATTAGGCTCCACCTCACTGTGCTTATCGCGCCCTTAGTACGCATAATATTAAACATCTACTCTGCATTTCGTGGAATTCTGGCAGATCATGTGACATCACTAAAGCTCCGTTGTGTTCACAGCACTACGCGATAATTGTCGTAAAGCCCACGATAAAAGTAAATCACATGAAGTGACGGATAGTGCACTAGCGCTGAACACGATTGAAAAGATGCGCTGCCCTATTTCAAGGACGCGTGAACAGTTGTGAGCAAACACCACCTTATGCATTATATTACTTACGTAAGTCGTGGCGAAAAACACGTGCAATACCTCCGCCTACGAGTCCCGTCAAGTAAAAGTGCATGTGCGATGTGATGACGCTGCCGAAAAGGGGCGAACACGACGACGCTGCTGCACAGCGCCGGTTCGCAAATTGCATTGCCGTGGCGCTACGCCACTTGAATATTTCAATCGTCAGCACCAATGAATTCTTCAGAAATACGGATCTCACACCACCAGAGTTCACCGAGACTTAAAGCCGACATGCCACACCACTACTACTGCGCGACTTTTAGCCAACAAGTACTGATCCCACTGCGGAGACACACGACCAGCGGTAGGCGTGGGCCGGAGATTCAACGCACGCCACGGCATCGCGGTTCGCAGAACTTCGCTGCCGAGGCGCTAGGCCACTTCGACATTTCAATTGTCAAGGAAGCACGGGTTCTGTCCCTAGGCACCTAGGATCAGGTCACGTGAGGGATTTTTGTACGACAATTAGACGCACGCATGCCATGCGCAGCGCTTATAAGGGCGCCACTGAAAGCCACGTAGCGGCGGCAGTTGGAACCGCTGGCTGGCCTCGCGCCGGAGACGCCTGCTTCCATTGCAGGCGTGACTGAAGGGTGTGCGTGCGATTTGCCACTTGTGCGCGTCCCAGATAGTTACTTCTGCGGTGTCAGTGCGCGCAAGGTGTGCAATACTGAACATGTGTGCGACTTTGCGGCGGTCTAGGACGACATTGTCTACTTACGTGCCAAGTGTTTGGCGCAGATGAGCATCAACAAGCTTCCCTACGAAGTGGAGCTCATGGCCGATATGCCGCTTTCATTACAACGACCCGACCGCTAATGGATTCATTTGGGGACCCGTTCACCAACGTTCTTTATGCACACAGTTGCTTCGTTTACATACCGTGTATTTTATAGCAGGTTGAAGGAGCGCAGTCGCGCTGCCAATGCATGGTTCGTACAGCGGCCACGGGAGAAGCCAACCACGGTAAAGCTTGCAAACTAGCACAATGAACTTAAGACAAATAGCACATATATAGGGCTCCGGCAATAATTAAGGGTTCATTGTTTTTATGCTTTCATCTTACCACTGTATGCACAGCATGGACTTCACATGTTCCATCGGTAAACAAGCATAGCGTTTCAATGATTTCACGGGAGCCCGCAAGTCAGATATAAGAAGACGCCATAGCTGCAAATTTGCCTGCCTGGTCAGCCAAGAGCATATTGCTTTTAAATTTTATATTATTTTCTAATGTCTCCACCGTTTTTACTAGTGTCACCCGCGCACCCAAATACAGAATTAAAGGGCATGTTGTATCGCCTGTTGTAGTACCCCGCGTCTGAATAGCCAATGCAGCGCTTTTTAATTAGTCAAATGAGTACGTTGAAACATAATTAACAGTGTGAAAGCAAATGCAAAGCATGACATTAAGTAATTCTTGTAAACCACGTGCGACATAGAAATCATTTTAAAGAAGAGAGAACTTCAGTGAAGCAACATGAACATATATTTGCTCATTTCATGCAAAGGAAGAAAAAGAGAACTTGCACTCGCTAGCACCACTAGCAACTAACGAAAGCAAAAAGAAAAGAAACATGAAGGCTTCAGAATTGACCACAATGCATGACACAGCTAGGTTAAAGTGAATCTGCATTAGTTGTAGACATCAGGCCTTCGAAGTTCAGGCATTTCCCATTACGCTGACAGGGCATCCGTCAAAAGCCTTTAATGCTCACAGACGCCAGGTTGTACAGTCAACATGCAGATAGCTGAGGCGAGTGTACACGCTGCAAGTCGGATTTCAGTTCCATCGATAGGTAGAGCAACAGCCAATTCCGTGCAACGCATAAGATGGCGTGACGCTTTTTTGAAGGCGCCGTCACCTGCTTTTTAACACGGAGCCCTTTGTTCAAAGCGTCTAAACACAATGAGCGCTTCGCCACGTTCGCAATTCGTGATGTTCTATGCCAATGCCTGCTGTACAGTGTGCAGAAGCAATCGCTTTCCGTCGTGCTGAACCAGTTCGACGACCAGCCGCTGTTGGAAGAAAGAATTTGATATCTACGCGACTTAACACCGCGTCAGAAGGCCGTGAAAGCGCTATTGCGCTTCTTGAGATCGACCGGCCTGTGTGAACGCCTGTGATTGGAAGGTTTTTTCTCTTACCTGTTTACCGTTTTTTGGTTAGGTTTTAATTTTTTTTTCTTTCTCCTCTCGTCCTTTGTCGCCTTTACGAATCCTAAATGTCCCAGCCCAGTGCAGGGTAGAAAACCGGAAACTCGCCTCTGGTTAACTCCCTGGCTTTGCTTTCTCTCTCTCTCTCTCTCCGCAGCTTCGCTTCGGATTGTCTGACTTAGCTTTTGGCATCTTTTTTTTATTCTTCTAAGGGGGGGCATCCTAAGGAGGCGACCAAGTTTAAACGATCCGCCGTGGTCGTTTAGTGGCTACGGGGATGGGCTGCTAAGCACGAGGTCGCGGGATCAAATTCCGGCCACGGCAGCTACGTTTCGATAGGGGCGAAATGCGAAAGCACATGTGTACTTAGATTTAGGTGCACCTTAAACACCTCAGGTGGTCCAAATTTTCGGAGTCCCCACTATGGCGTGCCTCATAATGAGATCGAGGTTTTGGCGCGTAATACCCTGTAATCTAATAACCCAATGGAAGTTTAAACGTGGAAGCGTTCATTAAAGGCGCAGCGACATCAAGCAAGAAATAAAAACAAAGTAAGCACTTAAAAGTGCACTAAACAAAGCGCGATTGCTTATCTTGTCCGTCGAACAGCCGCGATCCACAGCCGTCGTCGCTCTTGCTCGTGAAGCAGCACCGGCAACAAATGGGTGCCTGGCGATTTTTTGGACGTTTTAAAGCACCTAACTACGCAATGTTATTTCAAAACATCTCTGAAGTCTGTCAGAACCGTTAAATCCCGATGAAGAACGCAAACATGACAGCACGCGCTTAGGCGCAGATGGAAACAGGGCCCACCCAAGCCCGCCTACGCTTCGTAGCCTCCAAAAAAGACTAGAAATTCTGAGAGCAAGTTATTCAGCAGTTGACCACAAAACAAGTTCTTGATTTTGTTACCCTAGTATTAAAAAAAACCTAATACATTGCTATACATATGAAACGAAGAGACATATAAAAAAAGAAAACATCTCGCATATAGTGGCTGGCATTTGAGAAGTGCAGGTAATTTAACTTAGTTTATCGTAAAACAGATGTATGCGTGGTAGCATTTGCACTGCTAATTAAATGAAAGCTTCAGCGCAGCAAGGAGAAAAATTATAGTGATTCTGTGCTTTATCTCTATGCTTGACTTTCTAAACTCCCCTTCCTTGCCTTTGCCTCAATCGGGCCCCCTTCATGCTGCCTTGAGTTCACTGCCAGAAACAACCTGACAATCAGGGTGGGTAAGATTCACTGTAGTGGAGGATAGGTTCAAGGTAAAAGAGCACCCGATGGTACAACCCATTTATATCTGTAGATGGGGTCTCATATGCTCAATTCTTTTATCGCCATTGTAGTTCTTCCATAATGCTCTCAAATAATATAACACAAATGCACTGAGTGAATTCAGCGACCTTACCTGTAAGAGGGCGATATTTGCAAATATCATGGGTAGTTGTTCGCGAACCCTGTTGAGATTGCCCAAATTTGCCTGCAAGAAAATAAAAGGTTGTTTATAATATGTATGCTGCTTTGTGTGTATTTGCATGTGCCTCGTGGCCATACATAGATTTACAACAGGCACTTGCGACAAATGCAAGGTTTTCTTGTCGAAAGCACACAAGGTTTTTAAGGGCGATTGTATAAAGCAACAAAAATGGCATGGTATAATAAATATATACTCCTGCAGGCCAGAAGTTGAAACTGGCGCATGACAAGGTCCAGATACAATTTAGGGAACAGCATGGTGACCTCCCAAAGTTCATAGGGACTAGTTCATAAAATATGTTTTCAGGCATACAATACCTCTAAATTCCTAAGCTGTACTTTCAGATAACTTTCTGCTAAATACAAAAAAAAACTGTGGTATGCTAAGCCCCAAATCCTCTGACGGGCTTTTGAGATGCGGCAGCTGGAGAGTCCGGATTTATTTCAACCACTTGCACTTGCTTGACACGAACCTTACCCTGAGTACACGGGCGGAGTTTCGTTCTCCCCCGAAAGCCGCCTCGATCCGATATCGAACCATCAACCATTTACTCAACAGCAGACAATAGAGCCATTGAATGTGGCATCGCGGCCCGTTTCGGCTACCTATACTGGAACTTGTAGTTGCAGCGAGTTATACCTAAGTATATGTGTTATTAACACTAGGGAGAGGTTTTCAATTTCTATACAGAGGCTGAAAAGAATTTTTCATTTACCGTGTGAATCTGCTCTTTCCTCTATTTTGAGCGACCAATGACATGAGATATGAACGTCTTTGTTAAGTAACGAGATGCCCCTGATACACGTTTTCTTTTCCCTGGGAATTTCATCATAAGCCGGACAATCTTTAAATGGGGAAATGCCTTATCCCTAATTTTCTTAGGATTATGGCGTCCAATAATGTGTTAAGCACAAGATCACTGCGTGTGATAGGGACTGCCTGCTATTAAAATGTTGCTTAAATTAGCGTTAGGCAAAAGTAAGGTAAGCACGAGGCAAAACATCATTTCTTACTATTCTGCAGTAATGCTCACGATCACTTTTTGTGTGCATCTTTGTCACTATCTTGTATTCACACAAACAATTCATCCGTTTGTCAAACAGAACCACGTAGTTTAGGACCAAAATTAGACGATGGCATTCGGTAAGTTTACTTGACAGAGTGAAAACAGACAATCGCGCTATGGAAGTCAACGACACAAATACAACACGCCGAGCTTTCTCCCCGAATTCATGACACTGTTTAAGGAAATCTATATTCCTACTCCACTAAAGAAAGCAGCCCTGGAAATTACAAAAACGTATCCACAATGCACTGCCAATTTTGTCTGCTCCTTCTTCGCGCCTTGTCCTGGTGTTCGCGCCATTTTTCGCGACTCAAATCAGCAGCGTTGTGCGAACAAAGGTTGTTAACATCAAGACTTATTTTAAACAATGATCTTGTTTTTATGTACGCAGGCTTTCTCTATAACAGCTTAAATTATTAGATTTTTTACCAGCTATTTGCGCGCTTCTCACGGAATTGGTATCGGTAGCTTCGACAGTTTGCATATAAATAAAAAAATAACTTATTATACTTAAATTTCACGGGCGACTTAGTTGTTGTAAAGAAAGCATGTATTCAGGACATACTGCTTCAGTCTAACTGATATCGTGTGCGAAGTATGATCGCGATGGAACAACGAATGTACATAGGAAGAAAAAAGTGCCTTTAGGTAAAGTGCATATAGAAGCAAAATACAATTATAGATAATTCATCAATACAGGTGCAAAATTTGAAGACCCATCGCACCTGCGTGCTGAGCCTGGCGACCAGAGTCTGCTCCAGGTTCCCGTTGAGTCCCAGCAATGGTGGAATGAGCACAAATATCTGGTGTATTCTGACATACACTGGCCATTCCTGCACAGAACAACTGAAGTCTGAACAAGTTGGTTGCAAAGTGGCTAGTGTGACAAATCGCATGCCTTATGGTTGAGGCTTGGCATAGCCATCACCAACAGCTGTATAGCCCGTATTTGAGTTGGCCCGTGATTTTCTCGTACAACATTGTCATGCCTAAACAGTTATCTTTTGCAAGTGCTCGTACGTGTCCTATGACGGTTTGACGTTGCCTTCTGCTGAGCTTGCGCATTTAGGCATTTTGCCTTTGAGTTTAATTCAGGCATTCGCTTTATCCTTCGCGTTCTACTTGGGTCTCTGTTTGCACGCCAGCCTTTCAGTCACCTCTGCCCAGTACAATTAAGATGCGGAGGTGGAGTCCGGCGGAAGAAGACACGGTCGCAAGGCTATGTGCCATTAGTGCCGAGTACGACCTACAGGGGCGCTGCAAGCCCGTTCGCTTGACGTCGGCGCGAGTACTAACTAGAGTATGTCGTCTGCTGCAGCCCTCCTACAATGCTGCCAGTAGCCAACACAGTCGTCGCATTCGAGTACAAGCGTTTCTGCTTGTTTAGTCATAGCTTTATGCAGGACGTGAAGCATGTGTCAGGGGTTGACGAGGCGTTATGTGTTTGGGACCGTACTCGTTCTTAGTCGCATAAGCTTCTCTTGAACGATGCGCCAATTGCTGTTAGTAACGTGAGAAGAAAAGTAGGCTAAAATAGACCTGAGCAGTATGACAGGTCGGAAAGAAGCTGCTAAACATCTGCCCAATTTTAGTGGTAGTTTTATTAGTTTGCTTTTGTTGCTTTTCCGCCACAAGTGTAATTTCGAAGGGGAAAACAGTGTAGTAACAAAACTTCCACGTTTAGCTAAGGAGGTTATATGAACCTACTTAAACAAATAAATTATGTGACAAAATTTTGTACCTTTATCTCATCTTGTACCGCACATAGAAGAGAATACCGGCCAGTCTATTCCCAGAGAATTAAGTTCACCAGCTATGCCTATTGGTAATGATGGGTGATTGAGTAACACAACTCAATTATCCGTTTAAAAGAATAAAGTAAGGTACATCCCGATAATGCAAGTAGCGCTTGTTGACAACTGTAACACAGTGCACAGAAGTCCTAAATGTGTATTAGTACCTAAAATTTACGCCTTAAAATTACTTTTCACGGCATTGATGACACCACCGCCATATTGATATAACCTTTTCATCTTAATAATTTTGAAATCAGTGGACCGCGTCAGCGCCCTAATTAGTGAAAGAAACTTCGTTTTATACGTTGAAACACACAAGTAACTGGAACGTCAATGCATTTTTCCGCAAAATTTGGGAATTTATATCTCAAAACAGGTGTCATACTGAGAATTTGTTCCAACGGGATTCGCCTTGTGGACTTCACGGCTGCAATTTCTAAACTGAAATATGGGTCATCAGATAATTAGCCTAGAATTTAATTAGTGAATTCTTGTTAATTAGTCGATATCGCAGTTCAGTTTTGTGCGCAATTAGTGTCCGCCGCGTCGGGTGCATATATATAGAAGGACCTTGTATCAACAATTCACACACATACATGTTTGTTATTCTGAACAATCCTATGCGACATGACAAAAATTGTTTTGAAAAATTGATGCAGCGAAGGCACGCAAAGTGGCTGTTCCCGCAGTTTTATGATTTGGAAAAGGCAGTTTAATTTCTGCTCCGTGATTATCCATAGTGGACGTTATAGCACTTCAAAGTCATTTAATCGTCGAACATAGGGAAGCGTTTGAAAATGCCTGGGGATAGCTATACAATTGCAACGTATACAGAAAAGCATTGCCCAAATCTCAGGAAGATCACTGGCTGCAGAAAGTGAGAGCTCTAGCACTTTCTAAAAGTGTGAGAACTACCTCGCACAGCTTGGTTTATACTAGACGAATGCTTTTTCTCGGACTCGTATACATCTTGGAAAGTTTCTTTCTCTCTAACTCTCATTCGGTGAAAGGGGAAGAAGCTCTGAGCACCGAGAGCACGCTGCAGTCCCTACTTTTTATATAATCAATTTTGGCTCCTGCAGGGATTCCTCCAGATAGCTCGAAATGTTAATACGATACGAGTGAGCGATCGACGTATAGGGCATCCGCGAGCGCGCTGCGCACTTTTAACTATGCATCGCTGGTTCTATACTCGCGAACAAGTCTGTGGCAATGAGGGGAACGCTACAGGCGCGTTGCTGCTGAACATGTGTTACGGCGCCAAGTAGTCTGGCAGCGTTGACAGTACTTTTAGTTGCTCAGAAGAGACGCCGAATCGACGCAGTTCCACGTGGAACGGATTCGAGTTTGCCCGGACGTGGAGTGCAAACGCCGCCAAATAAATTTACTGTTGCTAATAAGATGTTTATGTTTTCTGTTCCCCAGCCTAAACATAAGTCGATTAAAACGCCGGACTCTTTTCAGAAGCGCTATCACATGTGCGCGCTTTGCCTTCGTATCTTTCCCTTCACTGCCACAGAAAGTTGTCCGCGAGTGTAATAATGCCGCAACCATATGGCATACCGAGTTTGTACATTAGGCGAAAGAAACACTACCGCATTAATAATGACTCGGACCTTGACCACGTCGAGTAGGATGCCAGCGATGGTGGAGCCGACGCCGGCCAGGATAAAGGGCACGAACACCTGCATCGCCGTCGAGGTCAGGTGGGCGCTGATCAACGGGTCCATGGCGCTTCCAGCCACCACGGCGGCGGTCAAGCTGGGGCTTCCAATGAGGGCAGCGCCGACGCACGCGTCTACCGACAGGGGCGGTTGCAGCTCGGACGCGTGTCTGTCCGGAGTCGTCGACGATGACGGAGGAAAGAGTGGCGGATGTCCGTCGACGCTGACCGACGCCGTCGAGCCGAGGTTGTCGTCGCCACGTGTACGAGGGCCGCCCTCGAGCGATGTCATGACACCGCAGGAGCGGTGGCACTGCGGCAGGATGTCATCATCGTGGTTGTTACTTTTCGCCCAAGAATTCGTGCGTCAGCCGGGGGCAGGAGAAGATTGTCTGCTAATTTACCAGAAGCAACATAAAAAGAAACGTCGACATTTCGACACTTTTACCAAATAGTCGAAGCACTGGCAACATAATGGTCGTGGAATAAAAAAAAAGGACCGAGGGAGTGGTATCCGTATGCGGCGCGGCATATATACCATGTGTACCACGTAATTTCTAACAATGATATATATATATATATATATATATATATATATATATAGGCTGTCCCAGCTAATGTTAGCCACGTAGCTAGAGAAAACCAAGGTAACGTTGTTTGCCGTCGATTGGAGATACTTCAAATATGTTTTTTTTTCATTTCGCCTAATTAGATAATCACTGTTCATTAACCAACTCCCCAAATATTATACCTAGATGAAAAGTTTCAATAAGAAAATTTAGAGAGACATGAAAAACTCCCGATACAGGTTTCTGTTGCTCAATACGTGCTTCATAAAACTATTTTTCCGAGCATGATAGAAGCCCGCGTACACGCAGAGTGCCTCGAGCGGCCAGTGGCGCGGCAATTTTTCGTGGATTTGCGGGCTACTTTCCCGTGCGCAATAACTTTTATGTAGCACGTATTTGGCAACAGAAAGCTGTATCGAGAGTTTGTCATGTCGCTCTACAATTTTCTGATTGACTCTTTCCTCGTGAACATATTTGTGAAGTTGATTAAGTAATTAAGAATAATAATATAACTAGGCGGAAGGAAAACCTAATTTGAGTGTCTCCAATATACGGCAAACAACGTTACCTTGGTTCTCTCTAGCTACGTGGCATTCGCATATTTTTAAATTCTGGCTAAAGTTAGCTGGGACACCGTGTATATGCGAGTGCCACTTAGATGGACATAACCAAGGTAATGTTGCTTGCCCGTCGCTTCGAGCACGTAAGACTATTGATTTCTATTTGGCCTAATTAAATAATAAGTTAGTAGTGATTAATCAGCTCCGTTCAATATTATAACCCGAGCAAAAGTGTCAATGTGAAAGCTGTAGGCTTCCTGAAAAATAGCCGATCCAGCTTTCTCTTCCTCAATACTTGCTATATAAAAGTTTTTTATTTGAAAGCCTTAAAAAGAGCCCGCGAATGAGAAAAAAGTACTGCTTGACACTTTTCTGTAATTTGCGGCCTTGCTGACTTGCTCCAAGCGACGGGAAACAACATTAGGTTGGTTCTATTCAGCTTCGCGGCATTCGAAAATATAGAAATTGCTGCACAAGTAACGTGAAACACAATGTGTTTTGGAGCGATCTGCGATACCAATAAACATGGGCCGGTGGCTTGTACTTGACTACGGAGTTACAATAATGAAACCGCAAAAGCATACATATATATATATATATATATATATATATATATATATATATATATATATATATATATATATATATATATATACTCTCGATTCATGAAATAGACCGTTTAAAAGGCATAAATTCCTTTCTGAAAGCGAAAGTTTCTACGCTTTCCTTCGTGAGCTGGGTTGAGTTTGCTTGAAGGTTTGTCGCTGAGCAAAATAGCCGTGCACGCCTGCGTCCCACGGACCCCTTTGATCGTGATGGAGCCGATCCCGATTGAGCTCGATCAGGATCAAATGCTGCTATACGGCCTATTTCGATCACGATCTCGCTCGATCCGGATGTAGTAAATTGCGATTCATGCATCGTGAGCGCACCTCTTGTTGGCGATCACAGTTTGACAACCACGGCGCTATAGACCATGTAGACCTGACAGTTCGAGACGATCAGCGCACGGTAATGTGCTTACACCTAATGAAAAAAGGAAATATTTTCTTTGCGAAAAGGAGTCTTATACATCAAATTTTGCAGCATATTAGACAAATTTGGTATGGTGCTTCGGTCTCCTAACGACCACTGCTGCTCGTGTGTCATCGAAATTTAATCCAGATCGTTGGGCCGCGTAGAAGTCATGATTGTTATTCGCCATCAAGGAATCCGATCCGGGTTCGGCTCCCATCACGATCACAAGTAACGGCGTCACACCAGCATAATAGCAAGCTGCTGATCCCGGAGACTGTGCAACAAAAATGAAGCGATCCTATCCACGGAAACTTCAGACGATGTCAAAGCTAAAGGCTCTCATCTTGTTGAGGTCAGCAAGAGCGAGGATGACCTCCCAGGGCTCCCTTAGCAAGGGGACCCTTGATCCAGGAGGCTCAGAGCTGGGCGGGTCGCTGTGGCCACTGGAGTCTTGGAATAGGGAGCCATCCTGCACCTCTTCCTTCCATTTTTCACTGATCAATAAATGTTTATTCCTCCTCCTCCTCTCACCTTGTCCCTCCTTCCCTTATATTTTAGGTCGATTTGCGCTAAATGGCCATAGTTCTTGTAGTCCGTAATGCAGTATGAACCGACTAGCCAGTAAGAAGTACGCGACAGAGCGCTAGTGTTGCTTCGCCCTATTGGATATCACTTAGCATGGAAAAATAAATATAGCACAGGCAAGCGAAGGCCTCATCAAGAGCAGCTGATGTTACGACAGAGAAGGCAGTGCAATATCTCTGCCAAAAGGTGAGTAGCGAGATGCAAACATGAACGAGGGCTGTGCGTGGGCTGTGGACTCGGCGTAATTCCAACCGACGGATAATTCTGCGTTCCAGCTTTGGTGTGCCGGTCGCCATTTCGATTAGTCGTGAAGTCGTCGACAAAGCATACTAATGCCATCTTCGGCTGGTCGTTTTTGAGTGCTCTGGAGCGCTCTCGCGAGAGGCGTTGTCTCCGGCTGGTTGAAAGAGAGCGCGCGCCCTGCGTTCGGCTGGTTCTTCTCGATTGCTCTCCTCCATCTTGGAGCGGGCTGACGCGCTCCCAGACCTGTCAACGGAGCAGTCGTCGATATTGAAACGTCATCATAGCGTCGCGTCGCTGCTGTTGGCGACGGCCAACCGTAACCTACGCAACCTAGGCCACTGTATGCTGGCGTCTCGACGAACGCTCGTCCCGCCGGCGCGTCCGCGTGTTCTCCCGGCTTTGGATAGACGAAACATCGGACGTTGGCAGTAGTCACGTGGTTTAGCATCTGCCATTTCCTTCACCGAGAGTGAGTCGCACGTTCGGTTTACGCGTTTGTCCGCTACCTCTGAGCTCGGGAAACGCCGGATGTGCCCGACTCCGCTACGGGGTATGGAGGCGACCAGTCGAAGATACCATTAAGAATGATAGCTTACTTAAAATGACGGCTTCGGGAGGTGCTCACTCCTCTCGCGGTGCGACAGAAGTCTGGACGTGCACGCAAGCCTAGAAAATTTCTGCAATCTGCAGGCATAACTTGTCTCGAGACACGTTCCTATTTTACTGACAGTTAGGAAACAGGATATTTGACGGCCAAGTGGAGGTAACTGCACTAACAAATTCTAGACAGAAATTTCACTGGCTGCCCTGATAACAGACATAGGCGCGAATAAATGTTATCCTCTTTGTGAAGTCGAAGAGTAGTGCCAAGTGCAGGTGTGAATAGAACACCGGTTATACCTGTCGAGGCTCTGTATTGAAATGTGGCTTCATACTAAGTATGCTGATATTACTGGTACCAAAACGAAACGGTATTTCTTACCGTTTTAGAGCAGCACCACAGGCTGTCTTGACTTCGGGCGCTTCGTGCTACGGCGCCGGCGTATGACGTTTGGCTGAGAATTGTTCCCTGCAACTGAACGGAGGAGCTGTCTTCTTCTTCTTCTTCTAGTGCGCGTTCTCGGGTTGGCGCTTGCAGCTCGTGCACTCTTCTTCGCTTTCTTGCGCGTTCACTCAAAGCACGCGTGTTTATTCTAAAAGAAATTGATGTTTTGCTCGAAGGCAAAGCGGTAGCGTTACACTCGTGTTCCTCATACGATGCTCCAACATTACGCACCATTCATTGAAATTTGCGTGAAGTTTCTTTGATAAATATTCTTTTATCTAGGGACTTTAGTTTGCGTTCTATCCCTGCGGCATCTCCAACTGAAACTCTCGGGCGACCAGCTCTTCCTCGGCGCCAGCGCTCGATTCCCTCGGCGCCAGCGGTCGCGTTCGTGCTGTACGGGGAAGGACATGTTTGTGGTGGCTCCTGCTTTGCCGATGCCGAAAAGGAACACAGCGCATTTTTGTGTGGTTAAGTTGAATTACTGCAACGGACACATAAATTGGCTGGCACGGCTGTAACAGAACTGGAACTTCATAGAACAATGTAGACCGCACTTGAGATCATACTTGAGGTCAACTTTCACTTTCCAAAGCTTGGGTGGCGCCTCAAGCGCGAGGGAACACTCCAGGAGTTTACTCTTGGCCAGCAAGCCTAAAAGCGCGAGTGTGCGTACGTTCGTACATAATCTGATTGGCTCGTTCGATGAAATAGAAAGTCTATCCGTAAAGTTTGTGCAGTCAGCATAAAAAGTACAATTGAGAAACTTTCAGATACGTGATTGTAGTAACCTTCGAATTAAACCCTCTGTTTCAGTAGTTCCATGCGGCACTCTGTAAACGACAGTTTTCTTCGACCAATAAAGGGTGCCACCCATGGTAAAGATGTCCTGCCACGCCCTGTCGTCAGCTAGCGCCTTCATCTCCCCTGCGGTTCCTGCGACAGCCTCAAGTGAATTTTGCTATTCCTGGCATTACAAAAAAGGCCATTCATCCATCGCCCGCTCTGAAGCAACTTACGCTACTGTTACTTCACCAGACGTGTCATGATCACATACATATATATACCGATGGTTCGACCTCTCCCACCAGCTCAACTGTCGCGTTCGTCGTTCCAGGTCAGCAGGCTACAGTTATATTCAAATTGTCACACATGACTACATCTACGTCGGCAGAACTTGCAGCTCTCCAACCCGCTATGAATACGTAACCGAAGAGCCAACAGAGAAATGCGTTGTAGTTTGTGATTCTAAGGCAGCTCTACACAGAAGCATGTCTGTGTTACATCACAGAACTTACGAGCAGATGATATCTGCTCATCAGGGAAGTGCGCCACTATGCTCTGGAAAAAGGGCACAACATTGTCTTTCAATGGATTCCTGCCAACTGTGGCATTGTTGGCAACAACCTTGCTGACAAGTCTGCCGGTCTGCCCACGAAGATACCGAGACGCGTCCAACACCTTTGGCGAGGTCGCACGCGGCCAGGGAACCTCGCGTACTTGCACCCAAAAAGTCACAAGATCTCTGGAGTTCAAGTGGCTTGAATTGCCGATTACATAAACTGGACCACACGCTACGGCTACAACTGCCATCTAGCCTTTACCGCGGCGAAATAACCTTGCTGTGCCGCCTGTGGCTGGGAGTGGCGTTCACGAACTCCTACTCCTATCGTTTGGGAATGACCGGGAGCCCGGTGTGCGACTCCTGTCGGTGCGAGGAAACCATCAAGCACCTATTGTGTACCTGCACTCACTACGATATACAACGCCTCCTCTGCGGGCAACTTTACACCGACTGGACTCAAGACCGTTCACCGAATCAAAGATACTCGGACTGTGGCTGGCCGTCACTGGCACGAAAAGCGATTAGTGCACTAGTGCAATACTCGAAGTGCGCCGGCTTAAGACACCGTTAATAGTGTCCCTGTGTATAGTGTCTCGCCCACACGCACTCAGTGCTCTCTCCTTTTTCCCCCTTTCTATTCTCCTTTCCCCCACCCCTAGTGTAGGGTAGCAAACAGGTGCTCGTTTGGTTGCCCTCCCTGCCTTTCCTGTCCTTGCTCTCCCTCTCTCTCTCCAAGTCCCTGCCCCATATGTCAGCAGAGGTAAACTGGACTGATTTTATACCTTCCTTTTTAATGATAACCGCAAGCTTCAAGTCAGGAGCTCACGATGTCTGTCGTATGCAATCAACCTATTTTTGTTCTGTGAATTTCCTTCTCTGGGTCAGGGTTCCCTGTGTTTAGTCGACATAGGTAAACGTTCTAGGTAAACGACCTAGGTTGCGATCCTGAACTCTTGTTCCCTTGCCCGGTAATTCATAATTAACTTTGTATTCTGGATATTAATCTTCAACCCCACTCTTACCCTCTCCCTGCTAAGGTCTTCAATTATTTGTTCTAACTCGTATGGCGTGTTCCTGAATAAAAGAATGTAATCGGCAAAACGAAGGTTGCTAAGGTATTCGCCGCCGATTCTTACTCCTAAACATTCCCAGTTTAAAAGCTACAATACTTCTTCCAAGAACACAGGGAATAGCATTGGAGAGATTGTGTCTCCTAGTCCAACCTGTTTCTTTCTAGGTATCTTCCTACTTTTCTTGTGTAGAATTAAGTAGGCTGTGGAATCTCTGTAGATATTTTCCAGGGTATTTCCAGGGAATTTTCCAAGGTACGTAAGTGGTCAGTAGTCCTTGATTATGAAATGCCTCTATGACTACTGGTATCTCTACGGAATCAAATGGTTTTTCGTAATCTATGAAAGCAATATAGAGAGGTTTATGGTACTCCGCGGATTTGTCGATAACCTCATGAATGACATAGATGTGATCCATTGTAGAGTATCCCTTCCTGAAGCCAGACTGTTCCCTTGATTGTCAAAATCCAGTGTGGCCCTTATTCTATTGGAGATTATTTTGGTAAATATTTTATATAATACTCGGAGTAAGCTAATGGGCCTATAATTTTTCAAGTCTTTAACGTCTCACTTTCTGCAGATTAGTATAATGTTTGCATTCTTCCACTTTTCTGGGGTCCTTACAGTCAGTAGACATTTCGTACAGAGAGCCGCCAGTTTTTTCTAGCATTAGGTCTCCTCAGTCTTTGAATAAATGGACTGTTATTCTATCTTCTCCCGCCACTTGACCCCGTTTCACGTCTTGTAAGGCCGTTCTGACCTCATCTCTAGTTATAGGAGGAGTTTCTGTATCCTGTTTCTTATTGTTTCAAATGGAGTACTCCTGAGTCCTCTGGGTATTGTACAGGTCAGTAAAGAATTCTTCCGCTTCTTTTATTATACCTTCGAGATTGCTGATGATATTGCTCTGCTTTTCTTTCAGTGAATACATCTTGGTTTGTCCTATGCCAAGGTTTGTTGAAGGATGGTGGACAGATTGTTCTAGAGAAACTGGCCACCCTGTATACGCAATGCCTCATGACCTCGAGCATACCGGAATCTTGGAAGAACGCTAACATAATCCTAATCCATAAGAAAGGGGACGCCAAAGACTTGAAAAATTATAGACCGATCAGCTTACTGTCCGTTGCCTACAAAGTATTTACTAAGGTAATTGCAAATAGAATCAGGAACACCTTAGACCTCTGTCAACCAAAGGACCAGGCAGGATTCCGTAAAGGCTACTCAACAATAGACCATATTCACACTATCAATCAAGTGATAGAGAAATGTGCAGAATATAATCAACCCTTATATATAGCTTTCATTGATTACGAGAAAGCGTTTGATTCAGTCGAAACCTCAGCAGTCATGGAGGCATTACGGAATCAGGGTGTAGATGAGCCATATGTAAAAATACTGGAAGATATCTATAGCGGCTCCACAGCCACCGTAGTCCTCCATAAAGCAAGCAACAAAATCCCAATAAAGAAAGGCGTCAGGGAGGGAGATACGATATCTCCAATGCTATTCACAGCGTGTTTACAGGAGGTATTCAGAGACCTGGATTGGGAAGAATTGGGGATAAAAGTTAATGGAGAATACCTTAGTAACTTGCGATTCGCTGATGATATTGCCTTGCTTAGTAACTCAGGGGACCAATTGCAATGCATGCTCACTGACCTGGAGAGGCAAAGCAAAAGACTGGGTCTAAAAATTAATCTGCAGAAAACTAAAGTAATGCTTAACAGTCTCGGGAGAGAACAGCAATTTACAATAGGCAGCGAGGCACTGGAAGTCGTAAGGGAATACATCTACTTAGGGCAGGTAGTGACGACGGATCCGGATCATGAGACGGAAATAATCCGAAGAATAAGAATGGGCTGGGGTGCGTTTGGCAGGCATTCCCAAATCATGAACAGCAGGTTGCCATTATCCCTCAAGAGAAAAGTATATAATAGCTGTGTCTTACCAGTACTCACCTACGGGGCAGAAACCTGGAGGCTTACTAAAAGGGTTCTACTCAAATTGAGGACGACACAACGAGCTATGGAAAGAAGAATGATAGGTGTAACGTTAAGGGATAAGAAAAGAGCAGATTGGGTGAGCGAACAAACGCGAGTTAATGACATCTTAGTTGAAATCAAGAAAAAGAAATGGGCATGGGCAGGACTTGTAATGAGGCGGGAAGATAACCGGTGGTCATTAAGGGTTATGGACTGGATCCCAAGGGAAGGGAAGTGTAGCAGGGGGCGGCAGAAGGTTAGGTGGGCGGATGAGATTAAGAAGTTTGCAGGGACGGCATGGCCACAATTAGTACATGACCGGGGTTGTTGGAGAAGTATGGGAGAGGCCTTTGCCCTGCAGTGGGCATAACCAGGCTGATGATGATGATGATGATGAAAGGCTCTAGTCACGTTGAGCTTTAGTTGTTTGCATTGATTGGCTTTACTGAAAACGGCCGAGTGCATTTGAGAGTTGAACTTATGATCTTTCTGCAATTGTTTTATTGAAATAAATGCTGTATTTTTCATGAGATTGTCAAATGATTCTGCAGCCTACAGTACTTAGTTCTCTAGCTTCGTTCCTGTTATCTAAGATATGTATGGCTTACATGTCTATATGTTTTGAATTAATGCATTTTAATCAAGTTGCATGCAACGTGTTAGCTTGGTGTAGCAGGGGAATTAGGTGCACAGTATTTAGCTGCACTGCAGCCTTTTAACGTGCTTTTAGATGCGGTGGGCTGTATTCTTCGCCTATCTCTTCGTACTTCTCCTTTCGAATGACGAAAATGTTTGGTCTCCTTATTGGACCGCTCGGATGAATCTTCAAGAGCTCCGCAGTTCCTGTTCAACCTTGCCCCACTAGCCAACACAAAACCAGGCGGAGTTTACTTGTTAATTATATGTAAAATGCAGCAGGCTTGCTGCACTGCTATGGAACATTCTGAGGAACATACCAATTATGGTAATTCATAATCAATATGGGTGGCTTGTGTATATGCTAAGTCCACAACCATATCTCCCACAAATGTTCTTTGGACGATCGGTAACAAATTATGTCCCAGAAGCGTCCTACATTCTGACAAAAATGTCTACAGGACCTAGTCGGGATTAGACAGTAAAAATGATCCATATTTAAACATCTCTGGGACGACCGAATATTCCTTTGTGACGTTCGTAGGACATTTCTATGGAGGCCAATTCGCGTGCATGGGACGGTCCTATGGACATCCAAGAATGATCCACAGGCATCTTAGATATGTCAAGGCAACATTCGAATGCCCCCTTTCGGATCTCTTCTGGACATCTGTAGGACGTTGACGGCCCAATAGGTAAAAAGGCGCCCTCGTCTTGGTCATCTTGGGCCGGTGGGTACTCGGAAGCGCGAGACAGGCAGTCGGCGTCAGTGTGTTTTCGGCCTAACTTGTACATTACAGGGATGTCATATTCTTGCAGGCTGATGCTTCATCGCGGCAGGCGTCCTGAAGGGTCCTTTAATTGCGCTAACCAGCACAACGCGCGTTGGTCGCTGACGACTGTGAACGGCCTGACAGATAGGTATGGGCGGAATTTTGCTTTAACCCAAATGATGGCGAGGCATTCCTTTTTGGTTGTAGAGCAATTGCCTTCCGCTTTTGAGAGTGACCAGCTAGCGTAAGTTATCACCCATTCAATTCCGTCTTTCCTCTGGACTACGGCGGCACCGACGCCTAGGCTACTGGCGTCAGTGTGAATTTCTTTGTCGGTGTCCTCGTCGAAGTGTGCAAGTACCGGTGGCGACTGCGTGCGTCGTTTAAATTCTTGAAATGCGTCGGCCTGCGGCGTTTCCCGCTTGAACTCGACATCCCATTTAGTTAGCTGTGTTGGCGATTCAGTGATCCGCGAAAAGTGCTTGACAAAGCATCTGTAGTAGGCATACATGCAAAGTAATTTATGCACTGCCTTCTTGTCGATAGGCTGATGGAACGTTGCGATGGTGGCTTTCTTCTGCGGGTTGGGGGGAGGGGGGACTACAGATTTGCTGATGACGTGATCCAAGAACTGAGAGTCATCGTAAGCGAAGCGGCACTTTTGCGTGTCCAGAGTGAGCTCTGATGACTTGATGGCTTCAAGCCGCCTAAGGTGATCGTCGAAATTTCCGGCGAACACGACGTAATCCAAGTAAACAAGACAGGCCTGCCACTTTAACACTGATAACACCGTGCCCATCACGTGCTGAAACGTTGGAGGCACCGAGCAGAGTCTGAATAGCTTGACCTTGAACTCATAGAGGCTGTCTGGCGTGATGATGGCGGTCTTTTCTCGATCCCTCTCGTCGACTTTTATTTGACAGTAGCCAGTCTTGAGATCAATCGACGAAAAGTATTTAGCGTTGCAGAGCCGATCCAACGCGTCGTCTCTCCGTGGGAGGTGGTATACGTCCTTCTTCGTGATCCCATTCAGTCGACTATAATCGACGCAGAAAGGCAGGCTTCCGTCCTTTTTCTTCACCAAAACTACGGGAGACGCCCACGTGCTTTCGGACGGCTGGATGATGTCGCGCAGCTATTCGTTGACTTGCCTTACAGCGGCACGTTCTCGTGTCGAAACTCGGTAAGGGTTCTGGCGGAGACGTTGAGCACACTCTTTGGTTTTAATGCGATGCTTTGCAACCCGTGTTTGTCGAATCCTCGACGACGTCGAAAATTGCCAGTGATTTAGCTCGGCTATGCAAGATATAAGCAGCGAAAGCTAATAATAATAATAATATTTGGGGTTTTACGTGCCAACACCACTTTCTGATTATGAGGCACGCCGTAGTGGAGGACTCCGGAAATTTTCCGGACCACCTGGGGTTCTTTAACGTGCACCTAAATCTAAGCACACGGGTGCTTTCGCATTTCGCATCCATCGAAATGCGGCCGCCGTGGCCGCGATTCGATCCCGCGACCTCGTGCTCAGCAGCCCAACACCATAGCCACTGAGCAACCACGGCGGGTGTAAGCAGCGAAAGCTAAGGCCCAGCATGGTTAGCCTTCGTTAATCTTGATTGCAAGTCCAGGTTAGTCTTGTTGTCTAGCTATGTTGCGGCGTTTAGCCAGCCGTTCGGCGCGCTGTTCGTCTGTTTCCTGGGCGATTCGTTTCCATCTCGTTCCGGTGGCGATTCCAGGCCTCCTCCTGCTTATCAGAATTGTCGCCGTCCATATTGCCACCTTAACTGTGGCTACGGCGCACGCCAGCTCTCCTTTTCAATCCTCCGACATGTTATCAGGAATGCGACGCAGCTGCGAAGCGAGGGAGGCAAGCGCAACGACGAGGACTGCGGCGTGGCTTCATACCAAACGGCAGCGGCGGAAAGGTGTGGCGCTGCGCAGCGGCGGAACACCTGTGGCTTGAGCTACTATTGGCGCATGCGCAGTAGTGACTAAGGAGCGAGAGAGATAGCAATATCCGCGGCGAAGCACCGCCACGGCGAAATCGCAAGTTCGCGGCCAGTAAAGCTTTAGCTTTAAAAGCAGTCTTTGTATCGTCGGAGAAGACTTCTGAGCTGTTGCTGCTTATTTATGGGGAGACTGAAATTTATGTCGATGTCTGGTTCGGGAACCGTGGTTGTCGAGGTATATGCGGCAGAATCGGAGAGGACAAAGGCATTGCTGGTTTCCATAATTTCCTCGAAGTTTGCGATCGTCGTGCCTTTGCTGATGTGCTTGAACTCCTGGTTGAAGTTGGTTAGCAACACTTCCGCTTTTCAACCCGTCTAGTCGAGCGATCCCTCTTAGAGCGAGGTGGGATGGCCGCTTCATCTTCAAGCACACTCAAAGCTTGGTGACTACGAGAGTTCTCCATCGGTATCGCTTGATTTCGGACAGGGTTGTCGACTTCGGCCGCACGTCGATGATAACGCTGAGTTGGTTCAGGAAGTCCATGCCGTGTATTACTTCTCACGAGCAGTGTTGGAGGACGACGAACGTCGAGGGTAGGTCTTGTCAGGAACTGTAATTCTTGCTGTGCAGATTCCAGTTGGCGTTATGAGGTGTCCTCGAGCTACCAGAATTGGAGGGCCGTCCCATGCAGTCTTCCCTTTCTTCAGCTTGCCTGCAAATAATCCGCTCTTGAAGGAGTAGTTGGCTCCATCATCTACAAGCGCGGTGGCTTCATGGCCTTCAAAAGCACGTTAGGTCTGTGGTTCTCTGCCTTCCGTTGCAGTTAGGTCTTGGTGTCGGATCACGGCTGTGTCGCGTTGACCTGTGGGTGGTACGTGGCGTCATCACGTTGTTCTTCGTTGGCGTACTCTTGGCTCCCAGACTTTGTCGGAATGACGGCGTGTCGTAGCTGCATCGTCGAAATGGATCTCGCAACGTCATCGTCGGCGGCGGACAATCCTCGTCATTTCGATGTACAGCAACCGCACCTCCATCGGTTGCTGTTTTTAGTTTTCGGATAGGGGCTTACGGACCAGTCGCGGGCTGGGCCAGTGTATGGTAGGCGCTACGGCGATAGGTAGCGTCCTCGTGATGGTTACCGGGACGGTTGTCGAAAGCTCCACTGAGTGCTGGCGAAGTAGCCGGCGATGTCACGAGGGTGCTCCCCAAGCTGTGGATGCGGCGCGATGACGGTAAATGCTCTCAGTCCCAAGTTACCGCATGGGCACCTGCAGTACACATGGCCGGCTTCTCCGCAGTGATGTAGGACGGACAGTGGTCGGGGGCGCGCCATATGTACATCTTCCTCACGCAGCTGCGCTGCGCGACAGATAGCCGTGCTGGCGGCGGCAGCGGCGGACTACGGAATTATGGCATTACAGTGCTCTGGCGCGGTCGCGGAGGGGGACCTTTACGGTGGGCGACGGCGGCGTAGGTCATCGCTTCCGGTTGGGGTTGCGGCGATGCCGAAACTTCTGGTACCTCTACTAACCACTGCAACTCTTCTTTAACTATGTCAACAATCCAGGCCACCTGGGGCTGCAACCTTAGGCACAACTTCTGCAGCTTCTTCCGTAGGACCGATCGTAAAGGCCTGCAGAAAGCTGCTGCGGAACAGGACCCACGACGTTAAGGTTGACACTCTATTCTCAAACCATGTCTGAGCGGAGTCATTCAATGATAAATAAACATGGTCCAGCTTGTCCTCGCAGTTTGAATTGTTGAATGTCGCGATTCGTGAATGTCGAGCTCTCAAGCCAGGTTTTTGGGTCTTCAGTTGTGATCCAGTGAAGGTCGATGGCTTCCGAGGCTCTTGCAGCACTGTGGGGTCACTGGCGCTGACATTCGGGTTGTATTAGTGACGGCAAATAATACAGTAGCAATACTTTGAATAACGTAACCAACTTTTATTGGGCAAACCTGTGCCCACAAAACAGGCTACACTTAAGCACAACTATAGCGGTGAACACAGTCGGCGATCGTCGAAATCTAATCTGCTGGTCAATCGCGCCGGCTTTTATGCATGTGTCATCAAAGGTCCCAGAGTAAAGCTGATGCCCGCGTGTCTTCCAGAAAATTCTACACAACTCGCGTCGCACAAGCAATGAGATTACAAAGGCTTCGGAACAGCATAAAACGGGTAGAAACATTGATAACATTCGAGAAACTTCTAAGACATGCGGGCGCCTCTTGGGCTGAGCGTTAACATTTGTTAGACGGTGAAAAGCGGTCACTCGGAAAAGAGAATGAAGTACGCGTGTCAATGGTAGTTTGCGAAGAGAAGCGCTCTGTAAATACAAAGGCGTCCGATATTTGCACGCCCACCATCTTACAGGACGCACCTGCGCGAGCGACGCGCCAGTGTAGCCTATGAAGAAGGTAATAGTCATGGAGATCCTTCAAAATCGCAGAACCCTGGCAACCACGACGAACAGTGTCTGGCCGGGCACGAAGACACCGACGACCACGCAGGCAACGTTGGCCACCTCGCCGCCTTCGTAGTACATCTGCAGCGGACCCACGCAGAGGGACTCCCCCGCGGGCACCCGTCTCATTACTGTCAGTCGGTTCAGGTAGCTTGACAAGCTGCAGCTGAACACGGCCGCAAGGTTGCCGCCCAGCACTGCACACAAACACCACAGAACACACGAGATACACACTGTAAATCACTGTTTATTTTTGCCATGTTAACGGCCAAGTCAAACAACGCGATGATACATTTTTGGGGGATATCTTGTCTCTTTTCTTTGTGTGTTGTAAGCATCAACAGCGGCGGGTAGTTCGACGAGAACACCGTACCATGATATGTTACATCCACGAAGACCTCCATCGCGAATGAAGATATGAAACACTGTCAGTGCCGTATCATGCCTACACTGCTCTGTGCAGAATTGCGCAGTGATTCTTTAACGCAAGCAGCGGCGATTGCTAAGGAGAGCCGAAATAAGTGCATTAGTAAATTGAATACAGACGTAGTTTATGCCGTTTAAGATTTCTAAATTGGACTGAGTTTGTGCGCTCGGGATCAAGTTTAACAACCTGGAGCACATTATTTCGTTTAATCTATTCAGTCAAAGTTTAACCCCCCCCCACACACACACACACACGAACAATCCCGACTCTCGTACAATACGCAAAAGAAGCAGTAACGCAATCATCATGACACGTAAAGCATTCGAATGAACTACATACTCAGAAAAAGAAATCAGTGCTGCTACGCAGCTGTCGTGGTATTAGGGCGTGGTGCTGCCAAGCAATGTTTAGCAATAGAGGAGTTACAAACCGCTGTTCTCTGGAGGGTAGAGAAAAGTGTTTTAAAGGGACCCTGATACGATTTTGACGATTTTCTACAAACGTACTGAATCGTTAGAGTAGGTCCTTCTAATCATTAATTCACCCATCTAAGCGCTCTGCGCAAAGCGTGTAATTTGTTATAAGGTTTTAAAAATGCACATCGCTGCCGATCGCAGCATACTGCGCGGCGGAATTTTAAGCCGCCCCTACCCATATGAAGCAAATCACCCATATGGCGTCAGTGGGGCGACCTATCTGATTGGCTGACCAGGGCGCGTGATCGATAATTTTTCCAACTTTATGGTAAACAAATGATGTTCGTAATAGTTGAAATGTTAGTTAATTTGTTTTTATAAAAAGAAAGTAACACAAAGGGAATGCACAAGAACTATTTTTCAGTACATTTAAGCACTTCCGGCACACAGCAAGTGTCGTCTGCGAGCGCTATGATTCGACTTTGTTGCGTTGTGGACTGCAAATGTAGCGACTGGCAATATGTGAAGCTGCGACATCGTGTCCCTCTGCAAGCCAGTAGACGAGCGGACTGGCTGCAGCGCATCGGACTGCCGCTAGCTGATCGGCGCCATGATTTGCGCGATTGTAGCCGTCACTTTACACCGGAAGATTACTAACGCAATAGCGTTTCGCGAGTCCGGTATTAGGTAAGCGCAAAGTGGACAGGGCCTGGCCGTGTCGCCTTGCGTGTCGCTTCAGGGGACTAACAGAAGCGCAAATGTGAATGGTCTGCACGGTGTAGCCGCCTGGTGGCATAGAGCTCAACCAGACGCAGTAGCAGTCACAAAATGTATTCTTATTTGCTGCTGGTGTAAATGTTTCGCAGGAGTGTAATCGTTAACACTTTGTTTTGTAAATGTTTAAAATGTTTTACACATGGTTAGAGCAGTATTAGCTCTTTCTTTGGCTCGTTAAGCTCTGCGCCAACGGGTGGCTGGACCGCCGAGACCGATCAGGCAGCTCACGTACGTCTAAGCTAAAGTTCCATCATCAGCTTGAGTTTATGCTTCCAACGTTCAGTCGAAACGTTCCGCTATTATGTGGTTAAAGGAATACCAGACACGTTCGGCGCTGCGACAGAATGCTCGTAACGCACGCTGCTTTGATAGCTCGCTTGCGGTCGATGGCCAAGTGGCTAGCGGAGAGGTTTCGCGCGGGCGGGGGCGGGCTCCAAAACAACCAGAAGGGAACGATGTGATGTCGCATCGTGACGCAGAACCAGTGAAGGCGGAGCTTAGCCTCGATGGCTCGGCGAACGAGTTGAGGAGGAAAAGCACGGCTCCATTAATACGTAACGCTTCACTTAAATTGTGGTGCGAATGTTCTACTTAAGTTGTACCCTACCCGTCTACAAAATTTGTCCGAACCGGTTCAGGGGCCCTTTAAGGGAACCCTGGCCCACATTTACTAATTAATTAATACCTTATTTATCTATTTATTTATTTATTTATATATTTATTTACTTATTTATTTATTTATTTATTTATAGGAGTAGAGTACTGCATTTGAAGTTATACAATGTCAGAAACACTTCGTTGCAAAATATTCTTTAATGCATTCAGCAGGAGCGGAATTATTGGCAATCAAACATACTCTTCGCGGTGATTCCGCATCTTCTTTAATGATTCACTTATACCAGGAAGGCTACGGCGGAGCGGGGTGTGCCCACAACCGTTCAGCCTTCCGAACGTCACCGTGGCGGGCAGTTCAAATTTGATTTTGAATGTTCACGTAGACGCATCTGTGTCCTATTTTGGCATCTACGACGCACCAAACGCGGCTGTCCTCAGCGAGCCACGGTGTGCTTAGCCAGTACAGCCAGTGCATTCGCCGCAGCACCTCGCGGTGGCCGCCGCATCTACGCTACGCAACAGACCACAACTGCATGCAAGTGCCGCGATTTCTTTGTGCACGGCAGTGCTGCAGTGCGTTCTCGCGCTTATATGTCACTGTCGTGCTGTGCTACTCCTTCACCAGCTTGACTGACGTACAATAGCCACATACAACTTGCGCATCTTGAAGCGCTATCAATAACTCATTACGAAGGGACGTCTGTCAAGGCGTGTAACAAGCGGCCAGGAGTGAGCGTGCGCTGGCAAGTGTCCATGTGGTCTCCCCTTATGTTTCGCGTGTTATTAGGCTAGTTCAGGGCTGAAAACTAGTCAAAATTAGCGAAACCTGACGGCTACGACATATGTAAGCAGGGTGGCCATTGTTTAATTCTTGCGCGGGCGGCCGCGACTGAGCCTAAGCACAGGATAGTCGGCTTGTTCTGGAAGCACGTAATTGTTATCGAAATTCGAAAGCAGATTATCGTTTACTTCAGCTTGTTTTTAGTAAACTGCATAATTAAATATACCCAGTCACAGCGGGAAAAAGCGCACCAATCCAAACACCCTTCTTGATTGATGTCCCCTAGTGGCCAATAGCAGCTGTATATGGGAATCTGATAAATTACGAAATAAAGCGTCCAGAAGAAAGTCAGGACCAGGCTACAGCTGAAAAGAGAGCGTTTGAGAGAAAGGTTACTCTGCGCTCTGCTCACAAGATTCACGCGCCGCGCACGACTGCAAAACTCTGGCTGAAGTGTTCACAAGAGCGTATCCTAACCGCAGACTGTGCTTTTTACCACCAAGCCCGAGGAGTCGTTCAGAGCCCTTTTAAGAGATAAGTAGAATTTAACTCAAGTTGCATATGCCTACAAGGGCAGCCAGGAGCGGTTTCACTTAAGAACAGTCAGCCGACGCAGTCATACAAACGCTGCGCGTTCTGCATTCTCGGGCAGGTCACACAGATGACATTGTGGGATGGCACCCCGACACTGTCACCGCCAGCGTAGGAAAATGCGCAGCTTAGAGGCTGACCTTTGAAGACGTTTGGCCGAGCACTGTTATAGTGGCACTTCGTAGGCACAGCTACGCTTTAGGTTGCTCAGAGGACGAAGGGGCAGATATGGGCGTGGGCGTTCGTGTGCTCGTCGTAGTAAATACGGTCAAACGCTTCTACAGCGAACGCCTCGACAATAAAATGACCTGGTAAGGAAGGGTTGACTATATGACCCTTCGGACTCGCTATGCTGCTTTTATGTGTATTGAATTGTTATCTTTCATATAAAACAAACTAAATAAACATTCCAATTCTGATTCTGAATTTCTCGACAATGAAGGCCACTGCAACGAATTTACCAGTACTGTCAAGAAATTTAGGAATCTCCGACGGCTTTATATTTGCTTGAGAACCGACGCCATATACCAGTACCACCACTGCCTTCTGCAAACGTCCTTGAGCTGCGCTTTGCACTGACGGTAACGGCAGCGTTGGTGATACATTTGAGGAGCGTGACGATGTTAGCAAGAGTTACGGTTCTTGTGCATTGCTCCAGGAATCACTGAGCACGTGAGCTACTTGTTGTAAAACAGCGGCGAATGCGATGACTGCCGAATATGTCACAGTTGGGCCCTATAACGCAAGACTATTCCAATATGTTTTCATTCCAATTTCCTGAAGTGAAATTTGTGTAACCACCGACGCAAGCATCGGGTGGTGACTAGCAGGGTTTTGTGACGAGACCAATCGAACGCTCTGTCAGTTTATAGGTCCCTTTTCTTTGCTTTCAAAACGAACTACATTTCCTACATTGAGTGGTTTTTCGTTTGTAATTGGCTGCAACGAGGCGAGGAGCACGCTCAAGGGGAGAGCGTTTCGATGGGGCCGGGCTAGCACTGAAAATAGATAACGCGATGAAGTGGGTGGTGCCGGCGCCAGCGATTGGTCCGCTTTCCCTCACTTAGCTTGCGGTGGCTGGTCGGAAATCACGGCGGCGTGCAACGGAAGGTTAAGAATGCCGCTAAAACGGATCCTCAGCAATGAAGGATTGGTAGAGTGAAGTCGTAAACGTGCTGAAAGTGCTCCAAAACGTTACACGGCCACGCAGGAAGTTTCATAATACGCAAATAAATCTATGCCCGGCGGCAGGTACGAGTAGTCATTGCATGTGCAATCGGCGGCAGCCATCTTTTATTCCTTTGGGAACGGGGCAACCTACATCTTTAACACGTACACGTCAGTTTGACGCGGTGACATTTCCAGATTTTCTGACGTCGCGTGACAGGCAGGTGAAGTGGGCGCAGCCGGAAAACTTTTGACCAATAGCCGAGGGTTGATGGCGGAAAGGCGTCGAATTAGGAATAACAATTCTTTTCTTTTGTTCGCTGCAATAATGAATAATCAGTGTGCACACTTCATATCAGCAGGGAGAGCTATCGCGGTTTTCGTGACGTCGCGTGAGAGACAGGCGTAGTGGGGGTGGTCCAAAAAAGCTTTTGACCAGTAGCAGTGGGCTGATTGCAGAATTGGAATTGAAAAGTTTGGAATAGCTTTACGCTATAGCACCCTTGATTACTTAAAGATATAGTTCAAATTGACGACTGACAATGTCTTCAGTTCCTTCTAGCATGGAAAGCACGCGAATGTCAACGAAGGCAACAGCGCTGAAGAGGCTAGCGTGTAAGCAAACCGAGATTTTTCTTGCCAGGGTAGGCGACCATAGCGGCATTCGACGATGTGCACCTTCACCTGGCGTTGCCCCTGCCTTTTGCTGTGGAGCATGCCTTGGTCGCTTGGAGCTCAGCTGCTGTCACGCTTTTCGTCTAACGATGTGTGCACAAATAATTGGTGCCTTGTTTCAATAGGTACACGTAGAATTCACGTCAAATAAAAGTTTTCTTTTGATGAACGTGCTTAGCTTGCTCTTATGAGAGCGGTGCACGATGCACGTGTTTACAGTGAAGTGACCTGTACAATGAAAAACCTTCGGGGTGCCGTACTTCGTTATAAGGGCCTTTGACTGTAGTCCTATTTGGCTCTGTAATCTGTTTCTTCAACAAAATGATGCATGTCCAGTTGCACTGTATGTAAGACGATAACAAAAACACTGGAGAGTATAACTCTTGACATGGGGTGTTCGAGGGCAGATCGCCACCAGGGGAGCGATCTTGTGCGCGTTCCAAAATAGAACAGAGGCGGTCCGTTCCTCCGAGCCGCACACGGTGTAAGAGTTGAGGAGGACATCGGGACGAAAACTGGAGGTTAATTTACATTATTCACAGTGAGACGACCAAGAATGAATTGAGGAAGAATTGGGGATAAAAGTTAATGGAGAATACCTTAGTAACTTGCGATTCGCTAATGATATTGCCTTGCTTAGTAACTCAGGGGACAAAATGCAATGCATGCTCACTGACCTGGAGCGGCAAAGCAGAAGGGTGGGTCTAAAAATTAATCTGCAGGAAACTAAAGTAATGTTTAACAGTCTCGAAAGAGAACAGCAGTTTAAGGTAGGTAGCAAAGCTCTGAAAGTGGTAAGGAAATACATATACTTAGGGCAGGTAGTGAACGCGGATCCGGATCATGAGACGGAACTAATCAGAAGAATAAGAATGGGTTGGGGTGCGTTTGGCAGGCATTGTCAGATCATGAACAGCAGGTTGCCATTATCCCTCAAGAGAAAAGTGTATAATAGCGGTTTCTTACCAGTACTCACCTACGGGGTAGAAACCTGGAGGCTTACGAACAGGGTTCTACTTAAATTGAGGACGACGCAACGAGCTATGGAAAGATGAATGATGGGTGTAACGTGAAGGGATAAGAAAAGAGCAGATTGGGTGAAGGAAAAAACGCGAGTTAAAGACATCTTAGTTGAAATCAAGAAAAAGAAATAGGGGGGGGGCATGGGCAGGACATGTAATGAGGAGGGAAGATAACCGATGGTCATTAAGGGTTACGGAGTGGATTCCAAGGGAAGGGAAGCGTAGCAGGGGGCGGCAGAAAGTTAGGTGGGTGGATGAGATTAGGAAGTTTGCAGGGACGGCATGGCCACAATTAGTACGTGACTGGGGTTGTCGGAGAAATATGGGAGAGGCCTTTGCCCTGCAGTCGGCGTAACAGGGCTGATGATGATGATGATGTGACCTTTATCGTCCGCATGCATCAGTCCCGAGAACTTCTTTTGCACCAATGGAACCCTAACTCACAGTTTTCCAGTAGTCTTTCTATATACTTAACATTAAATGTGAACGACAATGAAGACAGAAGATATCCTTGATTCAGTCGTTGGCGAATTTCTACCACTCCACTACATTTTCGGCCATCCCATTTAATTTTTACTCGATTTGCTGTTTACATCTCGGTCAGCAGCTCCACGAAATCATCGATAACTTCGTCCTTGAGGATGTGCCACAACACCCGTTTGTTGCTTTACACCAAACGCCACGAATATGTACGGGCGTTGCCCTCCGCAAACGCTACTCAGCTGTGCTCAGCGCTATCACTAACGGTTGCGCCAGCGACGCACTTGAAGAGCGTTCAGATGTCAGCGAATGTTAGAGTCTTGCTGCACTGCTCGAGGAATCGCTGAACGCGCAGTCTATTTCTTTTAGCACATCAGTATGTGCAACGGCTGGCGAATATGTCGCATTTCATGGCGGCGTGATGATGTAATCGTAAGTGACGAGCAATGGCGCCTTCCAAGCATTCTAGGGTGGAAAGGAAGAGAATGGTAACAACGGCAACAATGAAGAACAGTTCGTATACGAGCCAAGAATTTTGATGACAGGGAAAACAATAACGGCATTCGATCATCTGAAGCTTTACATTGCGTAGCTTCGAAGCTTTGGCTAGGTCAAGCCCTGAGCTTAGGCGGACATAAGGTCGATTGCAGTCGCACATTTCATCACGCGAAGTGTACACAATATAATTAGCGATATATTTCAGTATATGCCTCTTGATATATTTCAAATAAAGTTTTTCTCTTGTTGAGCGTGTTTAGGCCATTCCATCTGAAAAACCTGATACACAATCACGAACAATCGTGCCTTTTCTAGTTTACATGCCGCTAACTGCGACTCTTGGACCAGGTTACAAGGTATCAAGCAGGGCAAGTGCTGATCTCTTCTTGGAACTCCGTGATCAAAAGCAATATGGGAAACTACCGGAACTAGTATCATTTGGGGAGTCCCAAGAAAGAATAACCCTACACCATACTATGAACACCACCCGCGGCGTTGTCTTGGACGATGATTTGCTCGAATTGATTTAGCTTTAACTCTTGGAGGGCTTCGGTGAGCAGAATTTTATCAATATCAAACGAATTAAAATGAGGCGTGCCAAGGAAATCTAGACCAAGCACTTGATACTAACTTTCACCTTCAGTGTTCTGCCCGAGTTCATTGAGGCCGGGTAATTAAAGCTTCATGGAAGGCCCTACGTGCCAAATCCCCTGCGGTATTTAAAATGCCCCCATTTAGGACAAAGTTCACAGATCTGTCGAGGGCGCCAAACTTGCGCGAAATGCAGTGCTCAGGGGCACAGTTTTGAACCGTGTGAAAACTCTCTCCACTGTGTAAACTGTGATGGGGAGCACGCTGCATACTTGCGGTCGTGCCCATCCTGGAAAAAAGAAATGGAAAATGTAACAATTAGAGCAAAGGAATATATGTTTCAAGGAGGCACGCCGGGGGTATCCTACCTTCCTAAGAACACTTATGCCGATGTGGCGTGTCAGCGGGAAGAGACACAACGGCTTCCGGCGACTGTCCTGCCCATACGTAGTGAGCCGGCGGTGACGCCATCTGCCCCCTTGGCTAATGCAGCTCGCGCTGATCCGCCACCCCAGCAGAAGGGGCGGTGGACCTCCAGGATGTTGGCGTCAAATGTCTCGTCTCAGGAGATGAGGTCTTCACGTGAAACACAGCGCTCGCAAGAGGCGATGGAGACAATAACCAGCCAGACGGTGACACCAGCACCCAAGGAACGTCGAGACTCTCGCGAAGACTCTAAAAAGCAAAACCCTCGCGTCACGGTGTCTAGAAAGGGTCCGTGAGCTAATCTTCGTCTCTTAAACACACAGAACAAAACACATTTCTCATAATGGAGACACAAATGCTGCAAGGGAATATTACGGGACTTCTTCATAACCTCGACGATATTAGAGAACTCCTACACAAACATAATCGAAAGTTACTGGGTGTTCAAGAGACGCATTTGATACCTACAAACACTAACTTTTTTCACAGTTACTCCATCTTCCGAAAAGAACATATTGAGGCTAACGCCTCCGGCTGTGTAGCAATATTTGCCGTCAAGTCTGTAGCTTGTCAGCACGTCACACTTCAGACATCCTTCGAGCAGTATAAGTTTTGGCAGTTCTTTTTAAAAAAATCGTCACTGTGTGTTCTATGTACATACCCCCTAACTATCGTCTCAAGGAAATCCAGTTCTATAATTTCATTGAGCACCTTCCGGTTCCCTACATAGTCTCTGGTGACCTTAAAGCCCACAAACCGGTGTGCGAAAACTCACGATGCGATATGAGAGGTCGATTCATTTACCATTTTCTTCTGACCTTCTGACCTCTAGTGCCTGCCTTTTTATTGAGAAGGAACCAACGTATTACAACCTTTATCTTAATTCATATTCCTCAGTATACCTGTCGATTGGCTCTCCCTCTCTACTGCCTGATTTAGAATTGTATGTAATCAAAAATTCATTTGGTAGTGACCACTTCCCTGTAACACTAAACCAAATAACACAACATGGCTCTCCTTCACATGTCCCTCACTGCAATCTAGCCGAAGCTAACTGTAGATCTTTAAGGGAGTCCACATATATATCAACCGGTTTTTGAAGTAATAGTAGTTTAGATCATGTGGTATCGTATTTTGCCGCTTTTGACATTGAGGCAGCAGAAAAGTTCATTCCTGAAAAACGGTCTCTCAGGTAAAAGGTGGGTCCGCTAGCGAAATGAGCAGCGCAGACTTCCACGAAAGAAAATAATAAAGCGTGGGGCTTACTGCGTCGCTGTCCGGCTGCAGAAAAACTCGTATAATTTTAACTGGTAAAGTCACAAGGAAAATAAACGCAGAAACAGGCCAGGAGGGCTAGCTCGGTGAGGTTTCTCTCGAGCATAACATCCTGTACTCAAGAGTCTAAAGTATGGCATGCCCTATGAAAGCTAAATGGGCCACCCAATATCCTTAGTTGACGACTAACGGAATACCTTGGAAGACCAGGCTAACGCTCTGAGCGAGCAATTCGAATACATACCAAGGTCCACGCATTACAGTAAATAAATTTTAAATATAAACACGAAGCCAAACTTTAGTCAATGGATTGTAAATGCCAATCGAATGAACCATACTACTGTCCTTTTAATACTGCCCACTGAGAGCTCCTTTCCGAGCATCTAGAAACTCTGCACCGGGAGCTGACAGAATCATGTATGACATGATTAAAAACATACACACCAAATCACACTTGACACTTTTGCTACTTTTGAACTCTATCTGGGCTGCTGGATACCTCTACATTCCCTCGAAGGAAACTATTGTTATTCCTGTTTTGAAGCTAGGTAAATGCCCTTCCTTAGCGGCAAGTTATCGCCCGATAGCTCTCACAAGCTGCCCGAGTAACCTTTCTTGAAAAAAAGAAGTGATTAATCGCCGCTTCAAAAATTTTCTGGAACTGAACATATCCTTGATCCCGATCATGTGGCTTTAGAGAAGGGCCGTCCACAACTGATCATCATGTTTGCATTGAAGCAAATATCCGTGATAAATTTGTACATAAACAGCTTTTCTTATCGATATTCCTCGATATGGAAGAGGAGTATGACACAACGTGGCATTACGGGATCTTGCAAAACTTGACGGGAATGGGAATCCGTGGAAATATATTTAACATAGTAGACAGCTATTTGTCGAATCGTACCTTCCGCGTGAAGATGGGGAACCTATTCTCACGGCCATTTATACAAGAAACTGGTGTACTACAAGGAAGCCTGCTTAGCTGCAAGCTCTTTATTGTGAAGATAAACACGCTTTGTGCTTTAGTACCGCCAGCAATTTTTGTATTCCGCCTATGTAGAGGACATACAAATGAGTTTCAGATACTGCAACCTTGCAGTGTGTGAGAGCGAAGTACAAGAGGGTTTGAACGAAGTGTCCAAATGGCCAGACGAAAATGGTTTTAAAGTGAACCCTAACAAAAGTTCCTGTGTACTTTTCTAAAGGAAAAAAAAAGCTTATTGCAGATCCCAATATTAAATGTATGAGGAAGGAATACGTGTGAATAAAGAGCAGAAGTTTTTAGCTATGACACTCGACTCTAAACGAACTTTTATTCCGCACATAAAACATCTAGGTGAAATGCTTAAAAACGATCAACTTACTAACAATGTTACCCCACTTAACATGGGACAGTGACAAGACGTGTATAATGAGTCTTTACAAGAGCCTCATTCGATCACGATTGGAGTATGGTGCCATGATCTTTCACTTTGCCACCCCGATGGCGCTAAATATGATAGATCCTGTTCACCATCTAGGTATCCGCCTGGCCATTGGACCTTTCAGATCAAGTCCTATTAAACGTTTATACGTAAAATGAACTGAGTGGTCATCCATCTGCAGAGAACATACATCAGCCTAACATATTTTCTGAACGTTCACGCTAATCATGAACATCCGCGTTCTAATACCGTTAACGATACGACATGTGCTACACTCTTTCGTGATTGTGCCCCTGTGAGGCTGCCTTTTCAACGCGTGTGAGAGAGCTTAGCGTTGAAGTGGATGTCCCACTCCTGAAATATCGCTTATTGCCTCCAGCTAAACTGATAGCGCCTTGGGAGTGGCAGCTGAAAAATATGATGTATGTTTTTTTTTAAATCAATAAAGCACGCTGCAGTGCTCGAAGTGCGAATGCATTTCCTAGAACTCCAAAACAAGAGCTCCTGCACAGATATCTACACAGACGCATCGAAGCCACATGACGGTGTGTCCTACACATCCATCGGACCATCCTTCTCCGAATAGAATGTTCCACACCCGGAAACAAGTATCTTTACGGCTGAGGCCTACGTAATATTGTCGGCTGTTAAGCATAAGGAAATTACAACCCCAAAAAGCCGTTATATATCCAGACTCGCTGAGTGTCGTAAAGGCCTTGATGTCACTCTGTAAGCACAAAAATCCTGTACTTATTGAGCTTTATTCCCTCCTGTGTATAACGTATATATCTAACCAGCATATCATTATATAGTGCATGCCTGGCCATAGGCGCCTTGAGGGTAATTGTCTGGTGGACCATATGGCTACGTGAATTGCATCGCAAGCTGTTAATCTTACCGCTGCTGTCCCTGTCACAGATCTGAGGCCTTTCTTACCAAAGAAACTGCGAAACCACTGGAAATGCATCTGAGACGCGGAAACATACAATAAGCTGTACGTCATAAAATAACAGTTAGGTTTCTTGCCCTCCGCAACAAATTCACGCCGAGCATGCGTCATATTCTGTCGTGTCAAAATAGGACATAAATTTGGCACCAATAACTTTCTAGTTTCGCCAAATGAACCTCAAACTTATGGCAGATGCGGGGAGAGGTTCAGCGTCCTTCATGTGCTCCTGGTGTGTCGGGAGGCCGAACGAGAGAGAAAGAGACATTTTCCCCTAGCATACCTGTAGCACAATGTAACGTTTCTCGGTCCAGAACCCTTTTTTGATACAGAACCCTTTTCTGATACAAACACAGTCCTAGGTTTCCTGAAAGGTGTCTTACATGTTATTCGTCCCATACTTTCGTAGCGCTTCCTCTCTTCAGAGGTTGGCACAGCGATTGTTGTACTGTATAGCACATGTCTCCAGGTCCTTGTATTTCAAGGGCTCTGGTGGGGTAGTAGTTTTATAGCCGATTTTCATATGATATTTTCATACCATATAGACACGTGGACTTGCTTATCTTTTGCGGGTATGTGATTTTCACCATCTAACCAATGTTATCGCTCTACGCGGGACTCGCCAGCATGTATCAGAAGTTTCTCGAATGTTATCGATGGTTCTGTGGTCATCAAAGCTTCTGTAGTATGATTGCATGTGCGACGCGAATAGTGTTCAATGTCCAGAAAAAGTCACATGGGCACAAGCGAGAGCTCTGGAACGTTCAATGGCTCTTGTATCAAAGCCGACGCGCTTGACCAGAAGGTCAGATTTCTACGATCGCCGACCGTGTTCTCAGCTATTACTGTGCTTTGAATGTAACTTGCTTTTGTGGGCACAAGTTCGCCCAATAAAATTTTGGTCTCGTCAGTCACGGTTTTACAGCCTATTATTCACCGTCACTACTGCGTGCCAATATAATTTTTCGCAGCACACATTAGGGGTCATTGTACACGTCATTAGTCAGCGCTATAGTCTTAATACACCTAAACTTTTCACACTTTCCAACAACTATTTTTCACCCCGTTGCACCCACGTCATATGAACATTGTAGAACTCATCACTCCACTGTAATCTCACTAACATTGGGATGGCGCTCTTTGGCCATACCTGGACCTTGCGCAAGTAAACAACACATATCCATTCATTCATATTCGTATTGCATAATAAAATATTTCGCATTTAATTTGATGCTCGGTAAAACTTCCGCTGGCTCTCCTCGTGACATTTGATCTTCGAAGAATTATTCGAGTTATAATTTCTTCCTGGAAAAACTTTTTTGCTTCACCCCTTAAATTATGTGTCACCATGATAACTGCTGTAGAAAGCAGATGATTTTATCGGGTAATAGATTTTTACCACCTTCAGTTGCAGCCATTATTATTCTGATGAATCAATATTGGTCAAAAGACGACCTGCATAACGAATGGAAGCACACTCGCGTGACTTTCACCTCGATGCCAGGAAAACCTTCACCTGATTGCTCTGTCATTTTGGCTTGGATAGGCCATGAAACACGTGGTCGTTAATTGGCTTATTACCTCGTTTAGGTTTATGCGCCACCTGTCTATTCAGGACATTGTGCTCCAATTGCAGAATGATATCCTGGGCGCCCGCTGTAACGGGAACGAGGGTCGTCATAAGGCTCAATTCCCCAAAACATTCCATGGTGTGTTGCAAGCCGCCATATTGGCCAATCTAAATATTATGAACCCGGGTTTCCATGCATAAAGCTTTTCCTGGGTGTTTTCTGAACAACCGTATGGCAGAGCCGACTCTCGGTGCGCTCACTTGTGAATGTAGTTCTCTCTTAACGCAGGGTACCCGTATAAGGGCTTGTTGGAATATCTACTTTAACTATTGTAGTGGCTGTGTGCACAGACGCCAAAGAAAAAGAGGTTCGGAGAAGCTCGTGTACCACGGGGATAGGGGTGCATGGGTACGAAGAGGAAGAAAAGCCTGAAGACGGGCCCACGCATTGTGTCTCTGTCTCGAGGGTTGTTCAAACCCGACGACGAAGCCTGCTCTCTTATGCGCCAACGAATTCACCCTTACGTTTGGTGTTTAACCCTGGAATGACCCAGGGACCTCTCGTTAGATGGCTTGTGACCTGGACCGCATGGCTTCGGACTATAACTGTAGCGACCTGCCCACAACTTGTCATGGAACAATGTCTGCCCGATATCGTCGCGCTACATGTGTCAGGACAGCCCCGCCCTACACTGCTCTACTTGAGCAGATATAACTCCTGGACTCGCGTCCTTATAGTGACTGCCTGGATTCTAAGGCTTGCCGATAGTTCCAGATGACCAAGCGGTCTGAAGCAATATTTGCTAGTCATCGAAAAAAATTGCCCGCGCCCTTCTACACTGGCCCTTCTACTACTAAGACTAAGCCTTCGCAACAGGAATGGCGTGACTGAAAGCTGCGCGCACCATTGAAACATCATCGCGGATAAAATATTTCCACCCATTTCTTGTAGAGGATGACAGACTTCTGCGCATAACAGCATGACTACAGAACGCCGTTACTCAGCTTAGCTTCAAGAACCCTCTAACGCTTCATGGCGGTCATTGAGGGACGCAGCTGATCGCCAACATTGCCTACAAGCGTCTCTTCGATGCTGGAATGGCAGTTACAGAGCCAAAGCTACGCGGAAGGATCTGGAATGTGGCTGCGAGGCAGTATGTGAAGACAGTGATCGCGAAGTGATCGTGGGGCGCTCGTTTCCGCGCAAAACCCGCCTGTCTCCAATCTGCAGCACTGAGCGCAGAGGGCGTGCAAATTTCTCAGCCTTTTGACATAGTGGGAATGGATTCTACAGGGCTCATATATTTCAAAGGTTAACTTGTTGTGAAAGCCAATGTTGTGACCCTTACGTGTGCCGTAGTACGAGCCATTCGTGTATAGCTTGTTAATTGTGCTTGCCCTGAATGCTTTCTAGAAGCTTTTCGCCTATTGATTTCTCACTGGGGCTACCCTCGTACTGTTTACTCTCGCAATGCTTCATGTTTTAGGCGTGCTTCGCAAGAGCTTGGTGCATTGTATGAACTCTTACGGGGAATTTCAGTTAGAGACTATTTTTACTTGTATGGTCTCTTGTGGAACTTTTAAGCAGAACGCGCTCCTTGTTGGGGTGTGTTCAGAGAGTGCGTGGTTCGATCTGTCAAGGACAGTCTCAGAAATGTTCTTCGCACATCGTTCATCAATTACGAGTAGGTATTCACTGTTTTAATGGAAATCGAAGCCACCATAAGCTTTCGCTTCTGAACATATCTGTACGTTACAGCGGATGAACCAGAAGTGTTAACTCCCGCTCATTGCTTACGCTGCCGGAGGCTCACTATCCTTCCCAATTTAAAAACACTCGACGTTGATCCTACGACGCATATTGAGCTGCTTGAAACGTGGAGTCAATGGCAAGAAATTCAAGAAACCTTCTCGAAGCTGTGGTATAAAGCGTGTCTGAATTGGCTAAGAAACGCCCATAATAAACCTGCTACTGAAAGATGAAAATGTGCCTAGAGTTCGCTGGAAGCTGGGAAAAATAATAAAAACTGTGCCTGTCGCCGGCGGACTGACTGTTCCTGTAGATTGAGATAGTGAAGCGGTGATGTAATCTCGCGACCAGGGACGGTATTTTGTAGCGATGCCTTTTACGATTCTATGCTTTTTCAGGCTTTTCACGCTTGCCCTGTGGTCAGAGCGAAGGTCGGCCCACATTATCAACGGGATCAGGCGGCCGTGTGTGGTGGATGATAAGAATAGCATAGAATAAGGCGTAAGGGATCGCTACAAAATAGCGGCCCAGTGCAGCATATGCACCCTCGGGAAATGGGTCCTAAGTACATCTCACGCCAGGAGTGTTGAAATTCCCGTTTCAAATATTGTGGTAGCATCGTCTGCGAAGCTGTGCTGCGCACAGACGCCTACAAAAAAGAGGTTTGAAGGAGCTCGCGTGCCACTGGTGATGCGGGGAACGGACACGAGGAAAAATAAAAACAAGGACGTGAAGACGAGTTGACGCATTGTGTTTGTGTCTGAAAGGTTGTCCGTCCCCGAGGATGAAGACTGCTCTTACTTCCGAATTGGCTCGCACCTTTACAGGGCTCTTCTTTCTCCGAACATTTCGCACATTTCTGTGACTTTGCCCTGGCACATCAAAAAGAGGTAGAAAAGCAAATATAGTGATCCTACCGAATTTTATACGAGTATCTCAAAAACACAAAAACATACTGCAAGTGCCGTAGTATCCAAACAATTGGAATCTGGTGTTAGACTACCAGGGTTTGTCTTCGTTTTTACATCTGAAGTAGATGCCTTGTTTCCAGGCGTAAAAGAACTATTATCATGGTATTCCAGAAAAGCAGTTATATACACAGATTCTATAAGTGCATTAAAAGCCCTAAATCTAAAATCAGAATGTGAACCGTTTCTGGGAGAAATATTGCGGATGCTGCGAAGAGCAGAAGAACATCGCAAAATAACACGCGTGGCCTGGCTGCCAAACCATACTGGTATTCCTGGAAATGAAAGAGCAGAGAAATTAGCAGTAATCACGACATACAAAACATTACGTATTATCAAGGTGCCTTTCAAAAATTGTATACACAAATGTCGCACAGCATTCGACTGAAAGTGGCAGGAGCAATGGGACTCCAGGGTACACAAAAAACTCGAAACAGTGAAGCCTATTCTACAAGAATGGAAATTGTGGGAACACCAAGAGCACTTTATTGAAGTAATTATAAGTCTCCTTCGTATACGACACACCCGCTTATCTCAGAATGTTTTACAATGAGGTGAAGGAGCAGTGGAGCGTGTCCATTGCATGGAACCTCTAGCTCTGAATCACCATTTTATCACAGGTCCAGCCTTCGCAAAAGAAAGGCAAAATTATTTTCATCAACTATACAAAACACCAACTCCATTTCATCCACAACTATTACTATCAGAACATGCACTAGTACCTATCAATGACATTTCTAAGTTTTTGGAGGCCACATGTCTTTTAAATAAACTGCAAAGCACGGTCTTATTTCTTTCGTTCCTTTCACAAAACTATTTATTGAGCACAACCTTGTGGCTCGCGCATCATAGGCGTAATCTCCTTTGCGCCATTAAACCTTACATACCAACCAGCCGGCGGACCGACCGACCGACGGACCAGCCAGCCAGCCAGCCAGCCAGCCAGCCAGCCAGCCAGCCAGCCAGCCAGCCAGCCAGCCAGCCAGCCAACCAAATATTTATTCTAGGTTCCAGCTTCCTGTGAAGCTGACATCCATCTCCAATGTCACCAACTACCCATACGGTGTCGTGTTAGTATTTTACTCTGCAAAGGCTCTGATAGGGACAATCTAACAGCTTGTGAGGAGGCTGTTCACTCCATACAGTCACTGTTGGAGGACTTGGGGCTCACTTGTTCACCACTAAAATCCGAGTTGCTCGTAATTCGTAGGAAAGCCAAGTGTTTTGCTCAGGCTTCACCACCGCTTGGCACCCTTGACATTCGCCTCAACAGTGTCAGCATTCCTGGGGTGCAGACCATCTGCCTCTTAGGAATGCTGCTTCAAAACAGCCCGCACAATGGGGCATCCATCGTAACGCTGAAAACAGCGGCGCAGTGGTGACGCTTGTGCGCTGTGCTGAATTTCGACAGATGGCTGAAGAGGCAATGCCCTAAAATCAAGGACTTGCGCGGAAAGACGCGCGGGCGATAACTTGGAAGAATGTATGCCTGTGTCAAACATTACAATTGAAACGCTACGTGTACATATGATAAAGGTTGCTATATAGATTTTAATTTTGAGGTGCACAAATTGTTAGAGTAGGCTTCTTTATAAAACTTTACTTGAGGAAAGGTGACTATGTTATTTCTAATATATAGGTACAGAAATTATGTCACAATATGCGCCATAATAAAGATTATTTGAATGAAGGTTACTACGTATCTTTTTTTTATAAGTGCAAGAAATTTTGACAGTAAGCCCCTTTATTGAACATTACCATGCTAAGAGTACATTATACCCTTGTACAAAGGCTCTGGAACTCTCGTATAAGTAATTTTCTACAAATAGTACAAGTAAACTATACCCTTCTATATTTTTTGGTGTAGTACACTAATTACATAAAAAGTAATATCCGCAAATACTATAGTATTGTTGCGATCTTTGATTATTCCCAGAGCAGCAGCGCGCACTTCGTAAGAATTTAGTTATGCATCCACATAGGTAAAACGGTGGTTTATGAATTTTAGGCATCCAGCATATCATTATATGCTGGATGCCTGGCCATAGGCGCATTGAGGGTAATTGTCTGGCGGATTATATGGCTACGTGAATTACATCGCAACCTGTTAATCTTACCGCTGCTGTCCCTTTCACAGATCTGGCCCTTTCTTACCACAGAAACTGCAAAACCACTGGAAATGCATGTGGGACGCGGAAACATACATGAAGCTGTACGGGATAAAATAACAGTTAGGTGTGTAGCCCTCCGCAACAAATTCACGCCGAACATGCGTCATTATCTGTCGTCTCACAATAGGACAGAAATTTGGCACCAGTAACTTTCTTGTTTCGGTAAATGAATCTCCGGCTTATCATAGATGCGGGGAGAGGTTAAGCGCCCTTCATGTGCTCCTGGTGTTTTGGGAGGGCGAACGTGCGAGAAAGAGACATTTTCCCCTAGCATACCTGCAGCACAATGTAACGTTTCTCGGTCCAGAACCCTTTCTTGATACAAACACAGTCCTAGCTTTCCTGAAAGATATCTTACATGTTATTAGTCCCATATATTCGTAGCGTTTCCTCTCATCAGAGATTGGCATTGCGATTGTTGTACTGTATAGCACATGTCGCCAGGTCCTTCTGTTTCAAGGGCTCTGGTGAGGTAGTAGTTCTATAGACGATTTTCATAGGATATTTTCATACCATATAGACACGTGGACTTGCTTATCTTTTACAGGTGTATGATTTTCGCGATCTAACCAATGTTATCGCTCTACGCGGGACTTACCGGCATGTATCAGAAGTTTCTCGAATGTTATCGATGGTTTAGTGGTCATCGAAGCTTGTGTAGTAGTATTGCATGTGCGACGTGAATAGTGTACAACGTTCGGAAAGACTAATGGGCAGCAGCGAGAGCTCTGGAACGTTCAATGGCTCTTGTATCAAAGCCGACGCACTTGACCAGCAGGTCAGATTTCTAAGATCGCGACCGTGTTCTCAGCTATTACTGTGCTTTGAGTGTAACTTGCTTTTGAGGGCACAAGATTGCCCAATAAAATGTTGGTTTCTTCATTCACAGTTTTACAGCCTATTATTCACCGTCACTACTGCGTGCCAATATAATTTTTCGCAGCGCACTTTAGGGCTCATGGTACACGTCATTAGTCATCGCTATAATCTTAATACACCTACATTTTTCGCACTTTACAACGACTAATTTTGACCCCTTTACAGCCACGTCATATGAACATCGTAGAACTCATCACACCTCTGTAATGTCACTAACACTGAGATGGCGCTCTTTGGCCATACCTGGACCTTGCGCAAATAAACAACACACATCCATTCATTCATATTCGTATTGCACAATAAAATATTTCGCATTTAATTTGATGCTCGGTAAAACTTCCACTGGCTCTCCTCGTAACATTTGATCATCGAAGAATTATTCGAGCAATAATTACTTCCTGGAAAAACTTTTTTTGCTTCACCCCTTAAATTATGTGTCGCCATGATAACTGCTGTAGAAACCAGAGGATCTTATTGGGTAATAGAAGATTTTTACCAGCTTCAGTTGCAGCCATTATTATTCTGATGAATCAATATTGGTCTAAAGACGACATGCATAAGGAATGGAGGCACACTCACGTGACTTTAACCTCGATGCCAGGAAAACCTTCACCTGATGGCTCTGACATGGCTTCGAAAGGCCATGGAACAAGTGGTCGTTAATTGGCTTATTACCAACGCGGAAGGCAATAACCTATTTTCTGACATCTCATTTGGGTTTGTGCGCCACCTGTCTATTCAGCACATTGTGCTCCAATAACCGAATGATATCCTGGACGCCCGCTGTGCGCAGGCAACGAGGATCGTCACAGGGCTTAATTCCCCCAAAAATACCATGTTGTGTTGCAAGCCGCATGCTGGTCTATCTAAATTTGCACTGGTAAATATGCACGGGTTTCCGAGCATAAAAATTTGCCTGGGCCTTTTCTCAACAACCTTACGGCAGAGCCGACTCTCGATGCGCTTACTTGCGAATGTAGTTCTCTCTTAACGCAGGGCACCCGTATAAGGGCTTGTTGGAATATCTACTTTAACTATTGTAGGGGCTGTGTGCACAGACGCCAACAAGAAAAAGTTTCGGAGAAGCTCGTGTACCACGGGGATAGGGGTGCATGGGCACGATGAGGAAGAAAAACCTGAAGACGGGCTCACGCATTGTGTCTCTTTCTCAAGGCTTGTTTAAACCCGACGACGAAGCCTGCTCTCTTATGCGCCAACGAATTCACCCTTACGTTTGGTGCTGTAACCCTGGAATGAGCCAGGAACCTCTCTTTAAATGGCTTGTGATGTGGACCGGATGGCTTCGGACTATAACTGTAGCGACCTGCCCACAAGTTGTGATGGAACAATGTCTGCCCGATATCGTCGCGCTACATGTGTCAGGACAGCCCCGCCCTGCACTGCTCTACTTGAACAGGTATAACTCCTGGACTCACGTCCTTATAGTGACTGCCTGGATTCTAAGGCTTGCCGATAGTTCCAGATGACCAAGCGGTCTGAAGCAATATTTGCTAGTGAGTGAAAAAAATTGCCCGCGCCCTTCTACACTGGCCCTTCTACTACTAAGACTAAGCCTTCGCAACAGGAATGGCGTGACTGAAAGCTGCGCGCACCATTGAAACATCATCGCGGATAAAATATTTCCACCCATTTCTTGTAGAGGATGACAGACTTCTACGCATAACATCATGACTACAGAACGCCGTTACTCAGCTTAGCTTCAAGAACCCTCTAACGCTTCGTGGCGATCATTGAAGGATGCAGCTGATCGCACACTTTGCCTACTAGCGTCTCTTCGACGCTGGAATTGCAGTTACAGAGGCAAAGCTGCGCGCAAGGTTCTGGATGGTGGCTGCCAGGCAGTATGTGAAGAAAGTGATCGCGAAGTGATCGTGGGGCGCTCGTTTCCGCGCAAAACCCGCCTGTCACCAATTTGCAGCACTGCGCGCAGAGCGCGTTCAAATTTGTCAGCCTTTTGACATAGTGGGAATGGATTTTACAGGGCTCATATATTTCAAAGGTTAACCTGTTGTAAAAGCCAATGTTGTGACCCTTACGTGTGCCGTAGTACGAGCCATTCTTGTATAGCTTGTTAATTGTGCTAGCCCTGAATGCTTTCTAGAAGCTTTTCGCCTGTTGACTTCTCACTGGGGCTACCCTCGTACTGTTTACTCTCGCAATGCTTCATGTTTTAGGCGTGCTTCGCAAGAGCTTGGTGCATTGTATGGACTCTTACGGGGAATTTCAGTTAGAGGCTATTTTTACTTGTATGGTCTCTTGTGGAACTTTGGGACAGAACGCGCTCCTTGTTGGGGTGTGTTTTGAGAGTGCGTGGTTCGATCTGTCAACTACCGTCTGAGAAATGTTCTTCGCCCATCATTCATCAATTACGAGTAGATATCCACTGTTCGAATGGAAATCGAAGCCACCAAAAACAGTCGCTCCTGAACATATCTGTAGGCTACAGCGGATGAACCAGAAGTGTTAACTCCCGCTCATTTCTTACGGCGTCGGAGGCCCACTGTCCTTCCCAATTTAAAAACACTCGACGTTGATCCTACGACGCATACTGAGCTGCTTGAAACGTGGAGTTAATGGCAAAAAATTCAAGAAACCTTCTGGAAGCTTTGGTATTAAGCGTGTCTGAATTGGCTAAGAAACGCCCATAATAAGCCTGCTACTGAAAGATGAAACTGTGCCTAGAGTTCGCTGGAAGCTGGGAAAAATAATAAAAACGTTGCCTGTTGCCTGCGGACTGGCTGTTCCTGTAGCTTGAGATAGGGAAGCGGTCATGTAATCTCGCGACCAGCAGTGCAGCATTGGCACCCTCTGGAAATACGTCCTAAGCACATCTCACGCCAGGAGTGTTGAAATTCCTGTTTCAAATATTGTGGTAGCATCGTCTGCGAAGCTATGCTGCGCACAGACGCCTACAAAAAAGAGGTTTGGAGGAGCTCTCGTGCCATGGTTAATGCGGGGCATGGGGACGAGCAAAAATAAAAGAAATACGTGAAGACGAGTTGACGCATTGTGTCTCAGTCTGAAGGGTTTTCCGTCCCCGAGGACGAAGACTGCTCGTTCTTCCAAAATGGCTCTCACCTTTACAGGGCTCTTCTTTCTCCGCACATTTCGCACATTTCTGTGAGTTTGCCTTGGCACCTCACAAAGAGGAACAAAAGCAAATATAGTTATCCTACCGAATTTTATACAAATGGCTCAAAAGACAAAAACATACTGGAAGTGACGTAGTATCCAAACAATTGGAACCTGGTGTTAGACTACCACGGTTTGTCTTCGTTTTTACAGCAGAAGAAGATGCCTTATTTACAGGCGAAAAAGAAATATTATCTGGGAATTCCAGAAAAGCAGTTATATACACCGATTTTATAACTGCATTAAAAGCCCGAAATATAAAATCAGATTGTGAGCCGTTTCTGGGAGACATTTTGCGGATGCTGCGAAGAGCAGAAGAACACGGCAAAATAACACGCGTGGCCTGGCTGCCTAGCCTTACTGGTATTCCTGGAAATGAAAGAGAAGAGAAATTAGCAGTAATCACGACAAACAAAACCTTTCAAAAATTGTATACACAAACGTCGCACAGCATTCAACTAAAAGTGCCAGGAGCAATAGGACTCCAGGGTACACAACAAAATCGAAACAGAGAAGCCTATTCTACAAGAATGGAAATCGTGGGAACACCAAGAGCACTTTATTGAAGTAAAATTAAGTCTCCTTCGCATACGACGCACCCGCTTATCTCACAAATTTTTACAATGAGATGAAGGAGCAGTGGAGTGTGTACATTGCAAGGAACCTCTAGCTCTGAATCACCATTTTATCACAGGTCCAGCCTTCGCAAAAGAAAGAGAAAATTATTTTCATCAACTATACAAAACACCAACTCCGTTTCATCCAAATTTATTACTATCAGAACATGCACTAGTACCTATCAAAGATATTTCTAAGTTTTTGGAGGCCACATGTCTTTTAGATAAAGTGTAAAACACGGTCTTATTTCTTTCGTCCGTTTCACAAAACTATTGATTAAGCACAAACTTGTGGCTCGCGCATCATAGCCGTGATCTTTGCGCCATTAAACCTTACATACCAACCAGTCGACCGATCGACCGACGGACCAGCCAGCCAGCCAGCCAGCCAGCCAGCCAGCCAGCCAGCCAGCCAGCCAGCCAACCTACTATTTAATCTAGGTTCCAGCTTCCTGCGAAACTGGCATCCATCTCCAATATCACCAACTCCCCATACGCAGGGGGTGTTGGTATCTGGCACTGCAAAGGCGCTGATAGGGAAATTGTGAGAGCTAGTGAGGAGGCCTGTCACTCCATACAGTCAGTGTTGGAGGACTTGGGGCTCAGTTGTTTACCAAGAAAAACCGAGTTGCTCATAATTAAAAGGAAAGCCAAGTGTTCTGCTCAGGCTTCACCACCGCCTGTCACCCTTGACATTCGCCTCAACAGTGTCAGCATTCCTGAGGTGCAGACCATCTGCCTCTTAGGAATGCTGCTTCAAAACAGCCCGCACAATGGTGCATCCTTCATAAAGCTGAAAACAGCGGCGCAGCAGTGACCCTTGTGCGCTGTGCTGAGTTTTGACAGATGGCTGAAGAGGCTTAGCCCTAAATTCAGGGACTTTCGCGGAAAGACGCGCGGGCGATAACTTAGAAGAATGTATGCCTATGCCAAACGTTACAATTCAAACGGTACGTGTATGTATGATAAATGCTACTATATAGATGTTAATTTAGAGGTGCACAAATTGTTAGAGTATGCTTCTTTATAAAACATTACTTGAGGAAAGGTGACTATAGTATTTCTAATATATAGGTAGAGAAATTTTGTCAGCATATGCGCCATAATAAAGATTATTTGAATGAGGGTTAGTACGTAGCTTCTATTTATAAGTGCGAGAAATCTTGATAGTGAGCCCCTTTATTGAACATTACCATGCTAAGAGTACATTATACCCTTGTACAAAGGCCCTGGAACTCGCGTAAAAGTAATTTTCTACAGATAGTGCAAGTGAACTACACACTTCTGTATTTTTTGGTGTAGTACACTAATTACATAAATCGTAATATCTGCAGATACTATAGTATTGCGGCGATCTTTGATTATTCCCAGAGCAGCAGCGCCACTTCATAAGAATTTAGTTATGCAACCACATAGGCGAAACGGTGGTAATGAATTCTCTTGTAGCCCGTTATACGTCTCACAATCACGTCAACCCCAACCTTTAGCCACCCTGTTTGTCTCCCAATAAAAATTTCGAGAAAAATTCAGTTATATTAGGACGCCATGAAAAATTACACATAACGTTTTGGAGTGTTTCTAGCAGCACTAACGGATAACCTGTAAAGTATTAGTGAGTACTTTGAGAAACAGAGTGACCAGTATTACTGCGCATATTGCGCCACGATAAACTGCAACGTGTGGTATAGCTTGTCCTGTTCACATTTACATACTTGCTCGACCCTTCATGCGCCAGTGCCTCTGCAGGCCAAGTGAAGCAATGTGTGAATAGGGAGCATTGACCATGCATTGGGCGTGTTAAAGTGAGTATTTGTCTTGTATATAAATGTACTGTTTTCGAGGATTTTCACACTTGAAAGATGAGACCTTATTTGTTGATCATCAATCCCGCAGTTACTGCTGCCATCAAGTTCATCCTCCTCAACTCCAAGCTTAAAAGAACACAACATATGGAAATGTGGAATTCTTAAGAAGACGGGTGTTCAATAAATGTCACATTGGTGCTATGAAAGTGATGACAGATGTACTCCTTGACAACGTGCGCTAGAATGTTTCTTCATAGTAACATAAGAATGTGTCAAAACGTAGAATGAGTATATCTGGTTCATTCTTAGCGCTTATATAAATTGCGACGCTGTTTCGCGGTTTGCGAACCTTAGTAGGGAACTTGCCTCTGTGCAGCGCTTAAGAAGGGCAAAAACATGGCTACCTTAACGTTCATTTTTGCCTTCGGAGTCTGCGTAGGTCCACTTCTGTGCGATGCATATTCGTTTAAAACTGATGCTTCGCTGCAAAAGCTTCTTGATGTAAGTATTGTTGTCATATGTTACTTGCTTTCGTTCGCATAAACTTGGCCCCAGCTTATTTTGGGGAGCTTGCAAGGAAACTAAGGCGCAGAGCGATGGGTAGACAAATGTTTTTAGGCGAAGATGTTTTTTTTCTACCATCCTACTGTTCAGTTGGGCCAATCGGTCTTTCGGTAGGTAAGTGGTAGGGTTGTCAGCGAGCAGATCCACATTCACTTAAAAAAAAAAAATGAAACCTACCTTGCGACAAGATCTGAACATCGAACTGCCAGCATAGCAACACGACGATTTATTAATTAGGCTACATACTCATTTTTTTCTTTTATGTCCTGGTATTTATTACAATGAATATAAATTAAGCATGTACACGAACTATTCACAATTATGTGAGCATCAGATTCACATAAGCAATGATAGGTCACCAAGCATACATTAAAAAAAAAAAAACGTGAAAACACAATAAAAACTTTCCATCACAATAATGACTTCAGCGAAGAAGTTAAACACTTAGTCAAATGTGTATGCAAGTCCGGATGGCACTTATTTTGATCGTAAATGTCGTTCAAGTACATGATCATCTGCGAGAAATGGGCTGCTGGGGAAATTCGTATTTTTTTCTGCGATTCTTTCAGCAATGCGGTCGGTTGGTTATCCACTATTTGTCAGCAAAAACATGTCAAATTGTATGTCATCACAGGAAACAACAGCTATCGGAAAATGTGAAAATTTTGATTCAGGTCTTTTTTTGTAATTTCTACGGACAAAATTCCAGAATTAAATGGCATCTTTAAAATCAATAATTCAGAGTTCGATTGCATCTGGTGTCTTACAATGTGCACAATTATTTGAGAAAACAAAAGCATTTTATTTTCGAAGCCATGTTCTAAGTGGAAACTTTTCTGTGTTTAATTGGTCCGAAAGAGAACTTCTTGCAGGAGGGAATACTTGGATTTTCGCGCTCTTGCAAATACATGATGTCCTAGTAATACGATGTATATCGATCAATAGAGCGGCATAGATCCTATTTCTTTTTCATGACACAGCACATCATACTTAAAGACAGTCGGTTTTGCTCGAAATGGGAAGCATCGATTGCGATAGGAAATTAGTGAACATCTACACGAAGTAAGGATAGTGGTTTTATCCGCCGTGTAAACTTGTAAACGCAGGGACACTAACCACACTAACAAGCTTAACAACTGCTAAGAAGCAAACGTGATGACATCTCATTCGATGACCGCGGAAGCTTACTGTCAAAACACTGGTGTCATGAAGCGTGGCAGCAGCAGTCAGAAAATTGATATTTGTGTTGCGTGTCGCATCAACGCGAACTAGGCGGCGAAAGCACAGTGCTCCAGACTCTGTCCCTGCCACAGGTGCTTTCACTGATACAGCCACCCGGGTTGGTGCACCCGGCCGCCCAGGCATGCAACCGTCCTCCCTACCCTCCATTCCGAAGCATTGCGCGCAAAGGAAAACGGCGCGCTTCCTCACCACCTTCCTCGCTTTCCTGCGCGAGATTGAGCCACGTTCGCCGGCCCTCTCTGGCACACTTTCACTCGCGCATAGAGCATACGGCGAGTGGCGACGATTTTATCACCCTCGGACTTTATTCGGAACCTCAAGGCGACGGCAGAAATGCGCCTGGAGTGTCCTTATAATTGCTATCGCAATAAAACGAACAGACAGAAAAGCGATTGAAAGACAAACCTAATGCATGAACCCTGTTAAACAAGGTCTAGAAAGAAAATTATAAGGCAACACAAATTCTAGCTCGAGATGAGTCAGTTTAACATTCAAGAAGGCTCGTAATATAATATGAGAGGTACCCCGACAAAAAATCCGAGGACACCTAAGCACGTCTTATAAGTTTTGAATGCGGAAGAATTAATGCGCTGATGATGAGCTGATAATGTGCTGATAATGTGCTGATGACGCTGATGAGCGGGGCTTCGAGTTTTGCGCTGCAAGTAATATACCATAGCGGTACGTGGTGCTCGACGCAGCCAGAGGCAGTAGCTTGCGGTGCCAACGTCGCATGCTACTGTTCGTCCTGCGCAACGAGAGGAAGCAGCAGTGGCCACGGATACCGGCAGGCGTGCGCTGAACGTAAGCCCAGTGAGGATTGTGAGAAACCGCGCCGGGGCTTCCGAGAGCGAAAGCGACGATGACGGGGCGTTGCGGCCATGGCCTCTTCCTTTAGACATTACCTGGCGTGGTATCGTGGCAGCAGGTGTTCGCTTTTGCTATTCTGCTATGTCGAGGCGCGTTGGTGACGGGGTAGACCAGTCCATAGGAATTCCGTTGCAGCGTGCTCATGAAGGGGCGTTTCAGCCAATGGGGAATATACACGCCGTTTCACTTCTACAGACGACAGACGGAAGCTTTCTCGCCTAATAGGCCATTTTATGCTTTCCCATCAAACGAGAAACCCCGAGAGTAACTATCCCACATACAAATGGGCCAAGCCTAACCGAAACGGACTCAGTGGTCGAAAAAATGATATCCTGTCTTCTAGGTTCAAGGCGGGAACACCATATACATAAAAAAATTCTGTGATAACGTCAACCGTAAAGCCGTTCGCAGTGAATAACCAGCATTATAGAGAAAGTTAAAGTTTTGGTTGCCAAAGAAATGCTGGAGGCTTGCAAATATTCGAAGACGCTGCAGGACAAAGGTATTTGTATAGCGATCATGCACTGCAACACTCTCTTTCGAGTAGTGTGCACTTAACTGGCAGGCATGCAGCGGAACACCCAGATGTTTAGGTAGCACACAGTATCACTTAATGCGCGCAATGTAATGATGTAACTGCTCAAAATGTAAACCACAGTCCAGAGCTCTTAGGTTTCTTCGTTTTCCCACAGTAGACAGTACCAAGCACCTATATGATAGTCGGAATTTAAAAAAAAAAAATATGGGGTTTTACGTGCCAAAACCACTTTCTGATTATGAGGCACGCCGTAGTGGGGGACTCCAGAAATTTTGACTACCCGGGGTTCTTTAACGTGCACCTAAATCTAAGTACACGGGCGTTTTCGCATTTCGCCCCCATCGAAGTGCTGCCGCCGTGGCCGGCATTCCATCCTGCGACCTCGTGCTTAGCAGCCCAACACCATAGCCACTAACCAACCACGGTGGGTTCGGAGTTATATCAATGTGGGACTTGTTGTTAGAAACGAATGGGATATCGTCAGCCTATGCTAACACTTTCAGCTCATTACCCAGTACATTAGGACCGCGAACGTGGGTGCAGCTCAATATACCCAAACAGGGTGGTTCTAAGGAAGTGCGGGGACATAAAAAATCCTTGTTTCAATGAAGAACGGATGTGGACACAATCTTAAAGGCTACCAGTGATAACGAACCCAGTTCTATTATGACTGTATAACAAAATAGAACGCCATTAAAGGGAAGCTGAAACACTTTTCGAAAAAAATGAGTTCTCAGCGGCATTCTACAGTTTTGAGTCCCCTGAACACGAATATCTGGTTCAAAAAGGGCGGAAACAAACGCAAGCGGCTGTTTTTTCAAGAAAACGCGCACCAGCGCCTCAGGGCATCGCAAGAACGCCGCTGTTGCCCGTGATTGGTCGGGGACTCTGTGACGTCAATCGCGGCAGTTGCCGGTCGGCACTCTTTAGGCTTACCAATAACCACCTCCACAGAAAAGCTCCTCTCTATGGGGGTGCACAATACCTGGGACGAAATAGCGGAGGCTGTCAGAATTTCGCAGCTTGAAAGATTAAGCCGAACGACCACGGGCAGAGCTATCCTCGAAATGGTAGGCCTGCAAACAGATAGGGGACTACGAGGCAAGACAAACATCCCGCTGGACTGCCGAGAAAATATAATCATCCCCCCCCTTCCTCGTAACATGCATCCCATATTCAACACGGAGAGGAGGGAAAAAAGAGCAGAAGCACTAATCAAACGCTTCGATTCAATGAACAGCAAGTCGGTTGCGTACGTGGACGCGGCAAGTGGCAAGTCGGGTGCGGCGGTCGCCTCGGTGGTCGACGGCCGAGGTGCCCCCGTATCGGCCGCCACCATTAGAAGCCGCAACTCGGAAACGGCTGAAGAAGTTGCGATAGCGCTTGCTTGCGTGGGAACGGAAGCAAATTTCATAATTAGCGATAGCAAAACGGCCATCTGGAATTTTGCAAAGGGCAGGATCTCGCCGGAAGCGGCAAGGGTTCTGGCCAGTAGACGGCTGAACAGAAAAATTAGCCTAATTTGGACCCCTGCACACACGTCCGTTCCTGGCAACGAGGCGGCCCACGAGTTAGCCCGAGCTCTCTATTTCCGGGTGGCTGTGGAACCGCCCGACTGCCGGAACATGGACGAGCGTCTGCAAAATTATACGGAAATTGTCGAAAATTATCGGCTACGCAGGAGACTGGTGCCACCACCGGATAAAAGTCTAAACAATAGAGAGGCAGTCGCATGGCGGCGCCTGCAAGCTGGGAACTTCGTAAACCCGGTCTGGGCATACCATGTTATGCATGATAGAGAAACCGATGAGTGCAAACACTGTGGGGCGAGAGGGACCCTCGATCACATAATCTGGGAATGCGCTAGCTCACCAGGGGCTAAAGCAAACATAAATTGTAGAGAGGCCTGGGAAGCCCTGCTGCGGAGCGAGGACCCTACTCCACAGCAACACGCCATCCGCCTGGCGGAAGAAGCCGCGAAGAGTCAAGACCTCTTTGCTTGCTTCTAATCGCGGAGGTTCCGGCCCCCGACCCCAAGGCCTGTGTGCCGGGGACGGGGAGTAGGGGCCTCCTTATCCGGCGGTACAATAAAGTTGCTATCATCATCATCATCATCTTGCCGGTCGGCACCGCCGCACGCCGCCGTTTCAGAGCGTAGCACGCTGTTCTGTTCTGGCTTCATAGCTGAGTTGTAAGCATTATGGAACGTTCTCGCGGTCTCGGACAGCTTGTATTTTCGCCGTACTACATGTTCGAACCGACAGCCGATACCGAAAACGATGACGGCAATGGCGGTAACGGCGATATTGAGTGTGGCAACAGCGACAGCTATTTGTGTACCTTCTCGCGCGTTGGAAATCTTAGCTGGTACGTATGTTTTTTTTTCATGTAGCTGCACGTTCCAATGACGGGAGAAAAAATGCGCTAAAGTGTCACTGGGAACTTGCTGCTGGAAGAATGTCGAAGCACTAACTTCTGATTAGATTGTAAACGCGGGTGCAATTCCGCGATGTGAAGCACCTTGCCGCTGCTTGTCTAAAGTCCCGTGGTTTTTTGAGTGTTGATACACGATCGCGAACATAAGTGCCGCGTTCCAAAGCGCGCACATGCAGTACTTCGAGGTACAGTCATGGAAGTTGCTTATCATACACATCCAGAGATGGCCAGAGGTATTATATGTGCAATATTCATACTATGGTTCGACGACGTTGCGATTGTGGCTCGATCAAGAATGGGTATGCGTGCTCCATGCTAGTGCTGACATAAAGATATTAGGCGGTTTAGCACCGCCGTGTGGTAAACACGATAACTGCAACCGAACGTCGAATGTCACTAGGCAAGGCTGTACTCCATTTCATACCTCAGGTGCAACGCTGTGGAAGCTACGCACGAAGTCCGGTCACCAAAATTTATTACTGTGCGTGTTTCCGTCGATGCTTCGCAGCGTGCCAGCGGCGTTTGCTCGCGCGAGCATGCACGTGAACCTGCCGCGACGGGTAGTTTCACGAAAGAACATTTTACGAAAATCGCAAAAGAAAACAAACGTGAGCGGCGGCGGCGGCAGATATCTCGTAGCGTCGTTCAGTAAAGCGCAGGACGGAAAGAGGCATGCCAGTACATGCCAGCATGCCGGCCCGGCAGCTCGGTCGCCGCGAATGACGTCACTCTCGCTGGTTCTCTCCTCTGGAAACCACTTCACCGGCGCTCCGTGAAGCAATGGGGGCGTGTCCGCCGGGGGGATTTGGAAAGCGATTATCGCCCCTTATATTAACAAAACTAAGAAAAACATTCGGATTATCGCCCCTTATATTAACAAAACTAAGAAAAACATTCGGAACCGTAAATTATTAGGTCTGTTCTTCCCAATCCCAGCAATTCATGGAAATTGAAAACCGTTTCAGCTTCCCTTTAAGCTACCTGGAACACTAGTGTGTTATAGAAGATAAAAGAAAAGAAAATGCCGGACTCGATGAAAAGCATTTCACCAGGTTCTTTGAATCATCGCAAATTGTTCGTAAGAAGTGAAGCAGTACTGCAGAGCTGTATGGGCGACGTGTATGTTAGTTTGTATGAAGCGGTTTTTTATACATGTTTGATGAGGAACAATAACAATTGGCATCGAAACCGGCAAACGATTTGACAAAATAATTTTAAAAATTTTGTAGTCAGCGTTCCACAATGTAATCAGTCTATAACTCTCAAGAGAACGTAGTTCTCGGTCAGTACTGTTAGGTATTAACTTATTGTAGCATTTTGTGAAACGCTGTGGTAAAGCCTCAAGTTATCAACTCATTAAAATATATTCAGTATAGAGCAGACCTTCAATAGGACCTAATGGATTTGCAAAAGTAACCTAAAATTCCATCAGAACCGGCAGTTCTTAACGTAGGTGACTGATAACGTATGACTGATACTCCTGTCTAGTACCGCGACTGCTTATGACTGAACAGTCTTCGTCAGTAAGAGGAGTTATAGACGCGAAGTACTTTAGAGGTTTGATATTGTGATGCCTAGAGACTCGACACCTGCATGTAGGCTTCTCTAGTTCCAATAGAAACAAGTTCGTTGAAATGATCGTGGCGTGTTCATTATGATGACAATTTATAAACTATGGGCCATACACACAACAGGGGATTGGTCGGGAAGCGGGCGCTACACATCGTGCCAACGCCAACTAGCCCTTCGAGATGATCACTGCGTGTTGATGATAATTATGACACCCATTCTATGGTTCATACGCACAGCTGGGTATCGGCAAAATGTGTATGCATCTTGATTAGGATGATGATTTTCATTCAATAGCTCCTATCCACAACGGGGGCCCGGGGGTGTGTAGGAAACAGGGCGATACATTCATGCCAACGGCGACTATCCCTTTGAGATAATCACAGCGTGCAGATGATGATCATGATTTCGATGTTATCGCACGTACCCATCGCTGGTGATCCGTCGAAAAACGTGTCCGCGTCTTGAATTTGACGTTGATGCTTTTCATATTGTGTAAGATGACCATAACGGAAGAGCGGACAAGAAGGTGGCACTACTAATAATATATGGGGTTTTACGTGCCAAAACCATTTTCTGATTATGAGGCACGCCGTAGTGGGGGACTCCGGAAATTTTGACCACCTGGGGTTCTTCAACGTGCACCTAAATCTAAGTACACGGGTGTTTTCGCATTTCGCCCCCATCGAAATGCGGCCGCCGTGGCCGGGATTCGATCCCGCGACCTCGTTCTCAGCAGCCTAACACCATAGGCACTGAGCAACCACGGCGGGTGAAGGTGGCACTACACATAGGGCCAACACCAACAAGCTCTTTATGATTAACGCCGTGTATTGATTAGGATAACGATTCCTACTCTATGCAACATACCGTCAACGGGGGAATAGCCAAGGGGTGGCCAGTACATTTAAAATAAAGAACAGTTCTTCACGTCGCTTAGGAAGGATACGCGAGACCACATGCGTCCGCCAGTTTGGTTTTGTCCAAAAGGCGCAGAAATGGAACAGACAAATTTGCAGTACTTCACTAAACGCTTTGCGAAAGCTTCGCTTCGCGCAGATTGGAACACCGGCATTGGGTCTGCACAATTTGGGGCCTGCACCGCCACTGCAATTGCTGCGTATTTTGATATAAAGGAATTTGTCCTTCTTGGCACTTTTATTAGCCGTCCCGACCAGAGTCATGGTAGCATGGTAGTGTCTGGCAAAGAAACCTCAGCTACAGTTTCGAAGGAAGGAGCGTAGCAGTTGGGAATACAACGATTTGCATCCAGTATTTAGATATTCATAATTTTTCTAAGAGAAATGCTTCATAATTTCACCCCGCGTATTTTAATACAATGTCTTTTCCACCAGTCTAAAAGTGAATGAGGTAAATACCTAATTGCACTTTTTCCACAGCGCATAGACCATTCTAGAGCGCGTACGTACGCCTGCCGAAGTGGTAGCGTCTACAGGCATCTTTTATTTCAAGAGCAATTAAAGGACACCCCTGGCATAATCCCGCAGCCATCGTCGCCATCGTGCCCCCTCCCCCCTTCCCCCCCCCCCCCGTGGCTGTGATGTCTCGTATACAGTTCAAGTGCGCTAACAACGGAACCGGCGCCGTATGCTGTAGGCGCGAGTAAAAGCATGCGATGGTGAGCCGAAGATGGGTGGTTCGATCTCGCAGGCTCAAGGGAGGAAGCTGGGAAGGAAACACGCCGTCTTCCATCGTTCGCAAGAAACCAGGGGGCAGGGGGCTTTCTACTAAAGCGGCAGCTGCCTATGGCGTGGTTGAGCGCTGTCGTGCGGGCATTGTATTGAACAGTATCTGCGATGAGTACAGAACCTACGTGCGCCGAAGGGCGACAGCTTCGTGTGCACTTTTTTCTCGCCGGTTTTTTCGCATTGAAGGTACAGGTATCACAAAGGTCAAGTCACTCCCTGTTGCTGCCGCTCTTCTTCATTCCAGGGCTCTGCCAGCGAGTTTACGCGGCCATCGAGTTCGATGTATATATGTTTGCCTGTGCGCGCCTAACACAATGCTTGTAATTGAATTAGTAAGCGAATTTTTACAGGTGTATGCGGAAAATTAAGCGACTATCCTTACTTCGTAAGGCTGTCTTATAAGTTGCTATCACAATCGATGTTTCTCCTTTCGGGAGAGACTGTGACTTTGTCATCATCATTGCTGTTTTTTTGAGCCTCAGTTTAAAAATAATGCAAGAGATGAGAGCAAACAACGAGTGACCGAGAGGTAAAATCTCGAATAGGCAATCAGCGGGCCTGATTTCAAATCCTCGCCGGTCACCGTGTGTCCGTGCGTGTATATTTTCCTATATATGAACGTCTCGCAAAGTACGTTTAAATTCATGCGCCCTTCCCTTGAGGACATAAAGACGACTAGAAGAGTCTGTGGCCCGGTATACCATCTAGGAATTTAGGAAAATGAACTTTTGTCTTTCATTACAAACCACTGGAACCTGCGATGTTATAATTATATGTCATAAACACTTCCTGGAATTTTAACAACCAGGTTTCTCTGTCGCTTTAGTTACCACTAGGCATAATTTAGCATTTTTATAAAATGGCTTCACCCTTTCAATATGAATATTTTTTAAAAGAACCGATGTTTTCCTATATTTTCAATGAAGTTTCCAAAAATTTTTATCTAAACTTCAATATCACTGCTTCGTTTCTTCAGTTTGCTGTTGTGGTTTACTTCCAATTATTTTTCCTGTTAATGAGTTGCAGATAAGCAATGGCAGGGAAGCATTCTAGGAAAAAGATCATTTCTTTGAGCAACAGTCAGGCGGGCTTCTGTACTCCATAGGATGAACGATTAATCCGAAGTGAAGAAGGAAAATTGCAGAGATGCCGGTACAAAGGGTTCTTGATGAGCCGCGTTAAATCAAGAACGCCTACTAGACGAACTAAATCTTTCTCACTAACGTCAATAGTAAGTTGAAACTCCAGACACGAAACCACTATTGGTTTTCAGTCCTAATTATTTACCTAAGCTGAAGGAGTGCCCAGGAACGCCTCGATTCTAGCTTTGAAAAATGCCACCGTCAGCCGTGGAGCTACCTCTTTCCGTACCGCCAGATTTAAAACTCCCAAAAATCAGACTTCTTTAACCGTTCTGTAAACTGCACCCTTAAAAAGAAGGACTGGTACTCACAAAAAGGTATTTCGTTAGTGTTTTTGTTAGCGCAGTTTCTGCCAATCCTGATGCTGGAATATGATTCGCGAAGACAGCCATTCAGATGGAAAGGAACACTTATGAATAAAAACGCTTCGTAACTGCGTCCTCAGGACGTCCTTAAAATTATCTTACACTTGCAGTGTAGTTAACTGCAAATTCCAGTCAGTCCTGATGCTGCATACAATATTAGCGAAGTGGACCGGCCAGTTGTAAAGCGCACTTACGAACAACTGATTTTGTGATTCGCACCAAGTTTTCTTTTGGGGGCAGGTAGGAATTAGCACCATTCAATAGCGCAGTATTCAAACCAAAAGGATGAACTCACTCTACGTTGTCTGTGGCACTCAGTCCACGAATAGAAAATTGGGAACGAGTCACATTCGTCATTGTCATATTTTGGCGGAAGCACCAAGACGATCGAGTGTGACTCTTCCTTGACACGGAAAGGTTCAAAAAGGGTGACTAATAATTCATAGTTTAAGATTATTACCAATGTGACCTATACCCAGAAATTTATGATATTACCTATGTCTTTCAAGCGGCTTTTGTACACCTCATACAAATACATGCTTCTCAGAGAAAACACCTGCAACTGTTTGCGCCTTGCAGCTACTCAACACTACAGAAAACATCTATGTGTACAAGATATCCTACGGCCAGTGCAAGTACTATAATAAACTATATCTGAACAGCTCACATTACGATTTTGAGCTCACTGAAACGGGCTGCACAGTGTAAGTACCTCTACATAATATTGATTTATTATACTTCCTTAGGTCAAGAATAATTGCATAAACCCTTTTCTCAGTACTCCAGCAGGTGACCTCACGTTCGGTCGCGTGGTAAAGTGCCCATTTCTTGCTTCAGTCAGCGTCCGCAGCCTATGTTTACAACGGCCGCGCATGACCACTGGTGCTGCTCAGCAAGTCGCTGTTTCGCCGTTTGTCACCTACGATGAGTGTGCGAACGGCAAGAAAGTTTGGCCAAACCTTCAAAAGTGACGCGCAAATCGCATATTCATCCTACCGAATTTATTACGGCTTGTCCATATGGTTTAGTCCATCACGTACGGTGTAGGTACTACAAGGGCCGGCTAAACGTTCCTTTTTTAAGGCAGAGTAGTGCGTACTTTTAGCCGCGCTTTTATATCAGAATTACTGTCATACCAGTCATTATTGTAGTAACCTTTTCCAGGCTCAGAAAGACACATTATTGTTAAGCCTCTCGACTTGTGGCTCACGAATTGTTGACCTTGAAAAACGTGTCTCCTATACTGGATACTGGTAGAGCAAAGCTTAAAGTCCACATGAATATATTCTGAGGGGTGGTTTTGTATTCCAATCCTGTAGTTTGCAGCGAGTACAACCACTGCAACAATCACTAGTCTGCATCGCTCTGCAGACCTAATCACCGAGGATCTCCCTTACGCAACTAGTTGCAGTGCTGTGTGACTCACGTGCTGCCTTGCTGACCCCCAAGAATCCAGGAAACCCGGCCTCAGCACAGCACTCCTGGCCACAAAACTATGTGTCGTCCCGGCAAGCACGCTCGACGTCACCCGCCACTTGATTCCATCTCATGTAGGGATACCAGGTAGTAAGGAAGTAGACGCACTGGCCAAGCGGGTTCACAAGTCATCAACAGCAGTCAGCAATACAGTAATTTCATCCAATTCATCGAGGCATCTCCTGCAATACCTGGTGCTAAGCTGCCACCCAGACTCTCGGTTTGCTGGAGACAAACGCCTGCCACTGCCCCCAGTAGCAGCTTCCCCAGGAAGATCAATAAGCTCTGCTGAGAGTTCCAGTTGGCTGCTGCTGGACCGCTGCCTGCTATGGCTGACTAGGAAGTAGCTGCTCATCTGCCTGTACACTGCGGGGCCGAAGAAACACAGGATCGCTTCCTGCGTCACTGCCCAGCACACGCAACCAACGAGTAAAACTCGCTGCTAGCCTCCGCCAGATTCGTACATGCGCAATCAAGGATTGTGTCTTTCCCACCCGACACTGCATAGCCATGTCTTCAATGAATTTTTGGAGGACACCTCGCTGTCCAGCGGAAGAGTGGTCTGCTGTCGTCCACTGACAGTTCTGCTATGGGATGGCACCTTGCCCCTGTAATCCCTGTCTCATTTTTCTATCGGCTTTCTTCCCATTTGCCTTTCCCAGAAGACGCTGAGCTGTGCTCTAATTAGAGCTTCAGAAGTATGCCTCTTTTCTTCACGTAAACGGCCCCCCCCCCCTCTCATAATGGAACGCGACCGGGAATCGAAGCACCGCAGTGAAGCGGCGATCGATCTTGAGGCGATAATTGTTTAGCCTCTAGGCCAGGCTAGTGCCTCTCGAAAGCTACGCCGGCGTTTAGGGTGGTGACACTGTGTAGGCAACGCCTCGTAACTGTGTACTACAATGGCAACGCAGCGGTGGCAGCAGAGGGCCAGCGCGATTACATGATGGCTGGATTGCGATGCGAATTTATTTACCAAAACTGCTTGAACATGTCCACAAGAAAGTCGGCCTTGCGCGTGGTAGAAATTCACTGCCTACCACAAGGGAGCGGTTATATGGTGTGTGTACAACATTGGTTAGCGTATCACCACGCTAAACGGTGAAAAATGGTCCTCTTGAAGCCCCTTAGGTTCGACGTGGTGCAAGCATCTTCTATTTGCAGTGAGCGAGCCGCCTGTTGAAAAGTGTCTATACTCATAAATAACGACAAACTGTAGTTATTTTTCTTTTAGCAATAGGCTGCACATATTGAAATGCATATTACCTCTCTCATGGTTTGAAAAAATATCGTGCTCACAGGCCGATGACAGAATAGCGAAGTTTTACTGACACATTATAATGAAGAAAAAAAAGAAGGCGTTCGCCAAAGATTTGATGCTATAATAATTATTGAAGCTTTATAGCTAAGTGCTCTTATCTTTCATCGGAAGTTACTGAGTACTATTTCTTGTCATTCCCACTAACAATTCATCACACCAACATTGGTCATACACACAGCAGTTGCGAGGCTCTCGCGAAAGCAGCGACGACCGCACTGACAGCCAGCACACCCCTTTGGGGCGACCATAACATTAACTCATGGCTCAACCCAAACGTGCAACCGGTTAAACTCGGCACGAAAAAATGGCGGATTACTCCTAAAAATAAATTGTGCAATTAAGAAGCGTATTTCTACATGATATATGCCAGGTAGCTTTTTTTTTTCAAAGCGATGCTTTCTTTGACTGCCATCTGATGGTTTCTTAAGGAAACGAAGCGCAGCCAGCGACGGGATTCGAAGCTCAGCACCCCAGCGCTGGAACCGAATTATCTTCCTATTAGGCTACAGACGTTTTTTTTTTCTTCATTGCCAGGTGTCTACATGCCAGAAAGTGAATAACGTATACTAGAGTGTTCCCAAATAAAAACAACATAAGAGACATCTCCGACAGCACGTGGCGAAAGGCTCTGTGGCATCGCGCCTGGCATAGTCTATTAAAATTCGTTTAGCTTTGCCAGGGATCCCATCCAGGTCAGCGATGTCGGAGGACAGTCGTGCGTTTTCATTACGCCTCTAAAATTATTAATGCACTCTCGAAATCACATAGGAGCTAGCGTACTAAATGGATCCCATTAAGAGCTAGGAATTGGTTCCTAATTGCACAGACGCTTCTCTCGTACCAAAACCATCAAGCCCCTTCAGATGGTTGTCATGTGTTAATTACGATGGTGATTTCCTTACTATGGCATACGCTGACATCTCGATAAAGACCCAGAAGCGGTGTCCAAGGTATATTTAAAGAGGTAGCGAAGCTTTCATAGAAGGCCACATGCCCTTTGAATGGCGGCGTATTGCAACCTTCGCGATCTGTGTAGCGCCAAGACAACATTTTTTCAAGAAAGATATAGAGAAGAAGATTATGACGTCAGAGACGGAATCAGAAATCACGTCTTGACTTATTTTTCTAGGCACGAATTCTCAAATTTTCTTAAGGTGTGGCACTTTGGCCGTTACTCCAAAACTGTTTTCATTCGGAGCTAGCAGCTTGCTTCAGCTTATGCGCCAGCGGGTGGCCAGCTTATCTGTCATATGAACATAACCTAAGAACTGAAATCAATCCTTGCATTCCGCTCTGCTGCAATAGCAGATGAGTATCCCGCCGTACTACCGCTAGCGTATATTCGACAGCAATGACAGCGCTTATGTGCTAGACATATTTAGAATTCACAAAAGGTATAGAGTGAAATAGATCTATGCTGTAACAGTAGAAACACACCTTGCACTTTTCTACAGGTTAAGAAAGCGTTGTCTTTTTGCATCGTGTATGGCATAAAGACTTAGAAGGTTTCTACCTTGTGCTAGTGTAAACTACAAATGTTGTGGAAGACAACGGCACTCCTTCAAAACCTCTCGCTTGCTGCCGAAACCACCGCAATTCCTAGCAAATCAAGAGAAACCAAGCACCGCGTTCTGCACGCATGGAAGTAAAAATTTCAGAACGTCTCTTTTGCCTTATGCATTTTTAGTATAAACGTGACCTTGAGTCGTCAATGTCGTAAATATATTTTTTTTTCTTGGAACAACATCATATATTTTGGCTCTTTCAATATTTATATGTCTAGAAAACTCATTTGGTACATTTGGTGCACGCTAACTTGGAAGATATTGTAAGGAAGCGAAACCGGCGCCATAGTTGTCCAGATATTTCTCTTTATTTTAAACTCTAATCCTAATGATAACGGTGTGTATACAGCCCTCAACCGTCGTCGTCCACTATATTCTAGATTACCACGCCCGTGCAAAAGCGAAGCCACTCAAGTAAACATTCGTGAAAAGGTTTCCGTTTGCAAGCTTAGTCAGCTGCCTGCCGTCAAGTTGACTGCTTGGTGCATTATCAAGATAGGTGCCTCTTGTCGTGATCGTTGCTGATCTGTCTTTTTTCACTCCGAGAGTTTAAACGTCCGCTCGGTGGTTACACTGCAGTTGCAGATCATTCCTGCAGAATAACTTCCTGAATCCAGGGAACTTGCTTCATTCAACAGCTGCCAGAAACTGGACCCCGATACCCATATAGCGGAGCGTATCCTTGAATATTCGTGAAGCGTCCGTGAAGCGTCTCAAATCTGATGTAGTTTTTTTACTTTATTCTATCACCCACTCTAACGGTCCTGTTCGTCAATATTCAAATCATTTCAATCAGTAAAAGCTTACGAGTAAGGCTTGAGTTGGAATTCCATATTTACGAAAGAGTACTGCAAAGTTCTCTGTGCGTTGTCATTTTCGTTCACGATTTCACTCCCGCTGTGTTCTTTCCCCATAACTAAGTTGATTGCAGCGCTTCATCGTCTGTTCTGGCGTTCACGCTGTAGGTATGTCTTACGTTCTGCAGCACTCTTATCTAATAAGTTTAGGATGGATGAACAGACTAGCGAAGGAAGACATCCTCTTAGAGGGGTGCTTCCACTGCTTATGCGACATTTCTACGATGATTGTTGTTACGTCATTAGAGCAATCACTTCTATATATGTATATAGTTGGATGGTGTTCCATCCATTCTTCGTTCGATGACACGGAATTGAAACATCACGCATGCTTGTGCTTTGTTTTTTATTTGTTCGTCTCTCTTCTCGGTATGAGTTTTCTCCGTCTTCCATATAATTCCCGTTTTCATTTCATATCGGCATACGCGTTTGCTTGTCGCGTCATTCCTGTATTTTTTATGTTCTTGGTGACAATCCTGCCTCCTACCTCTTGCTGCTACCTTTCACTCCTACCTGTTCTTAACCAATTTCATTGTTTAGGGAAACAACTGTATTGTTTTTCTTTTTTCTAATATGTACATTACCGACCCTATTGTTTTTGTACTATGCTCTAATGCTTGTATAAGATGTCTATAGATTTTTCCACTGTCTATTAATAATGTATGTCTATTATGTTTTCCTATATGACCTATATACTATTTTAATCCTTCTGTACCACCCCCCTTACACAATGCCTTATATGTACGGAGATTTTACAAAAAGTGAACGTGCATCTTGCTTGCGGAATTGTTCTTCTCGTGCTCGCAATCGTAAACTTTACAGCTTGAAATTTCACCGATAGTGGTGCCAGGAACCTATCTTTTTTTCTTCTTCACTCTGCTTCTTCATTTAGAGGCTTCTAATTTTCTTTGGTCGGCCTCCATTTACTATTAGTTTGTCGTGAGATATATCTACCGGAAAATTCACACGACCAGCTAGCTCCTCAATTTGAGGATCACTGCCACATATTCGAGGCCGTCGCCGCAGTCGGATATTTATCGGCACCAAAAAACATCGTTTCCGGTAAATGCCTTTGACTTGACATTTGACTCAGTTGGCTCGTAAAGTAGCACCTTTCATGCTTGTGCGAGTTAGAGTCGCCTCAGCAAGCCGGCTTCTACAGCAATACAGCTCCCGGAAGCTTCAGTGTTACTCTCTATCTTTCCTTCTACTTACTTCTTCAATCCTCAACTGGAGCTTCGTTGTTGTGAAGCTGACATAAAATTCGTAGTCTTCTCATGCCTCGACGTCACATTATAATTTGGAACTGTCGTACTACGCTTTATTTTCGTACTACGCTTGACGGGGTTTGCCTTTTTTGGTCAAGAGGCAAGCAAATGTATTTCAGGCTTTGCGCTTCCAAAGCGCATTTATCGCTTTCTTCATGATTTTTTCAAACAGCCAGCGCGTGAGAGCACGGGTAACTGGTAACTGCTTTATGTGGGACTGGATATGTTCGGCCCTCTGCGTGCTCGCGAGGCCAGAGCTGCGGGCACTCGATAAGCATTTCTTGCCACCATCGTTGCTGCTCGTGGCTAGTGTGCTCGGCTATGCTGCTGGCACGGTGGTGGCTGCTCCAAGATAAAGTTATTCTGGACTTATGTAGAACCTCTCAGCATTCACGGCTCGCTAACTTTGAAGTAACCATTGTGACTGCAGCGCCGCTGATCCGCGGACACACAGTCTATGGAGGCTAAGCCTGCCAAATTTCACTTTTGAATAAGAATCGCCATGCCGGACTCACGGACCGCGTAGCCGTCGTCATTAGAGTGGTTTGGCATGTGCACATTCGACGTACTCGTTGCTTTGTAGGCTCCGCCTGCAGGGTGAGTGTCGTAGTAGATATTTGCCACGCTAATCTTCCGAGTCTCGAAGTGATCGCCAAAGACAAAAATCTTGTTGACGGGCATATATACTTTTGGCTGTTCTCAGGGGTTCCAGACAGAATGTTTCTCGTAAAACTTTGTCGGCATGGCAGCCTTGCGAACCATGATGCGTTGCGCTAAACGACAAGGGCAGATAGGAACCCAGCAATGGGACCTCTGATCGCACCTCGTGGACATCCATTTGACTCCTGCAGCCACGTCAGTACATGAGTCAGAAGTCTCTATTTCAGTTCACGCCACAGTCACATTTCGGTGTTGCAGCACTAAATGTCAGGAACCTAGACTTAGGCCATGGGTACCTAGGTTTTTCCCAACAATGAAACCCCTAATATCAGTGCTGTGCGCGGGACGGGACCACTGCCTTCTGAATTAACCTGGTGTAATGCGGTAGAAAAAAAGTTGTGTTTCTAATCGCGAAACGACACCGCAGATAGAAGCTGAATAATGTATGTAACTGGCCATGCGGCGCGTGAACACGTTTGGCAGCGATCTATTATTTTTGAAACTACTGCTCATTTTGTTTGTTGTGTTGGTGTTCGTAAGAACTTTGTCAAGGACAGAGAAGTCGGCGCGTAAACTGCTGGCGGCCGCAGCGATAGTGTTTCCAGTTATTCTTGTTTTTTCTTTTTCTTTCAAGTGTTACACCACTGTACCCCAGCCCATCGTTATTTGGAGTAATGTGATTACACTAGCCACATAAGGTACATATGTAATTCTCTCTCTAATTTTTGTGTTGCAATGACACTCCAGACGTTATGCTGAGAGTCATTTAGCTGGCCCGACTCCTTAATCGTGGTATGAGCTCCAAATGTGAATAGTTTTTTTATTTCGGGTGAGCCACTGTGAGCCAAATTGTTATTCAGATCAACTGTGTGACATCCTACTTACTACACTCTAGAAAGGTAGTCTCTTCAACGTAAATTTATATTGACAGCTATTATGAATACTTCATGCTCTATTCCTGGCCCTTGTTGAAAGTGAGAAGTTGTTTTCTCAGCAAAATTACAATATCGTTAGACTCTCTCCCCAAGTATTCAAATCTGTATTGCGAGATGTCAGTTGTTGTAATGTTAAACAATGTGGTTCTAAGCGCTGAAACCAATTTCTGGGGGCTCCTGAAGTTCTTTAACGTGCACCTAAATATAAGTCCACGGGTGTTTTAGCATTTTGCCCCCATCGAAATGCGGCCGCCATGGCCGAGATTCTATTCCGTGACATCGTGCTTGGCAGCCCAACACCACAGCCACTGAGCAACCACGGCGGGTCTCTTGTACTATCTTTGAAGCAGTAAGCACCAGGTTGTAACTATCGTTATTGCTATTGTAGTTGCAGCATCATCGCCTCTGTGGGGCCGCCATTGCTTCAACCAAGCGTTGGACAGCTGTCAGCGTCGTAGTTGTCGTCGTTCCTACTAATAATTGCCTCGTTTCGGTTCTTCTTCAAATATAAGCGCTCGTTTGCTGCGTTCTCGTAACTTATGTTACAATGAAAATGCGGGCGTGGCCACCAGCACGACTTCGTTAACATATGAAAGTAAGTCAAAGTAAGTTACTTGTAAAAATTTTACTATTGGGTGATTCGGAACATGAAAGCATTTACAGTAGGCAGTACAGTAGCCTTTAGTAGCGTAGGGGCTACTGTCCGCGCGCAATCTTACTCTTGCATTACGAAGTTAACTTGTAAGATCATGCTATAGAGATATTTCCAGATGCAATTTTTCGCCTTTTGTTAAGGAAAAACACTTTCCTCAAATATTGCTAAATAATACTGTTTACATAACTAAAACGAAATACTTCACCCACATTGTTCAATTGTCTAAATGGCGTGGAATATTTGAATGTGGAATATTGAAATTTTTCTGAATTATTTATCCTCACAAAAATGTTTGAAAGAAAGTATAGAAAGCGCTAACTGTCGTAGCAGTCGCGCAAGACTAGGATGTTCATGAAGGGCAGTATGCGTGCACAAAAAAGGGCAAGATATTTCTTCGCAAATTGGCTAGGACGTTTGCTGTTCTCATAAATAGCCTGGACGATTTAAGGAACATCGTGTAGGAAAGCTCAGTCGATTTTGTGTCTTCCTTTTTCATGTTTTTGTATTCCGTTATGGGTTTTTATTAGGTAATGTTAACGTACTGATGAATGCAAAAAGACCATCGCTGTCGTTTTTTCACCAAAATGTTCGTTCATCAGTAAATAAAACTGATGAAATGGAAGTGCTCCTGGAAAGCATAAATGCGCCGTTCAAGGCTATAATGCTTATGGAAACGTGGTACACTAACACGTCACAAGTGTTAGTGTGCCCTCTCTGCTATACAAGTTTTTATCGAAATCGGTAAGGAAAATGCGGAGGCGGTGTTGCTATTTTTCTTAAGGAGGGTATCACATGTGAAATTGTGGGCGATTTTCGCTCTCAGTTCAGATATCGAAGTAATTACACTCCGAAACCGCCGCAATCTTTTTTGTGTCATCTACAGGCCACCTTCCGGTGATTTTAATCGCTTTTTGAGTTTTACCGGAATGCTTTTCAGTCATGCAGCGGAGGAAAATTTTAACCTTTTTTTAGGAGGTGGCTACAACGCCGACATGCTTACGCACACGCACTATGGGCAACAATTTAAGGACATGATAATCGCGAACAATTTGAGCAATGTAATCGCTGCGCCAACACGTGCTACTCGTGCGACAACACGTGCTACTTAGATATTTTCATCACAAACACTTACTTTGGTGATGTAATAGCGGATATAATTTATACAGATATCAGCACCATTTATGTATTGCTATGCTAATCAACAGTACCTTCCGTTTAGTAAAAAAGAGCACACCGATTTGCTATGTTCAAGACATAACGGCACGTTCTCTGGAAGATTTTCGCAGCTCCATCAATTCGCATCAGTGGGACAATGTTTTAAAATCAAACAATAGTGAATGTGGATATTGCGCTTTCATCATTACATTTAAAAACTATACCATGAACATTGGGGACTAAAAAGTTAGAAAAAGCTTCGAAAGCTCGTAAACCTTGGGTTACTTATGAATCATTATACATGATTAAGCATAAGAATGCGCTGTAAGCCCATTTTGTTAAACATAAAAATCCAGCTAGTTTGGAAGAATATGGCTCTTACTGAAATAAACTTACAAGTAAACTGAGAACAGCTAAAACTTATATCTACCAAACTTATTTTCAAAACCGGCACCTACGCGATCCGATATGAAATGGACAAAGCTTTCTGCTAAGCCATGCTAAACCTCACATTATTTCCGATAACTTTCTACATCAAGGCAAACGGCTATCTGGCGAAGCAATAGCAGATGCTTTTAACGATTTCTTTATCCATCAAGTTAACCTCTGTAATGATTTACAGATTATGATGCCTTGCCCAATAAAAATATGAGTGCGAAATCATTTTTCTTTACTTCTACGAATTGTGCTGAGGTTTTCTCTTTTATAAGCTGTGTTAAAAATAGTAAATCGCAGGACACAAATGGTGCATGTCCGGGTGCATGTGCATGGACACAGATAAAGCATGCCCTTGACATCATTTGTCCTGTTCTTACTCACATTTACAATTTGATTCTATCGTCTGGCCAATTTCGGAAAGACATGCAAATTGCTCGAGTGCAGCCTGTGTTTAAAAAAGGTGACAAAAATTTGCTCGGCAATTATCGTCCAATTTCGATCCTACCAGCATTTTCCAAAGGCATCGAAGAAATAGTTCATGCTAAAATAGCATCATATCTTTACAAAAATAATTTGTTAGGCAATTTCCCACATGGCTTTAGGAAGCGTCACTCCACAGAAACAGCTCTTTTTATTCATAAATAAACCATTCTACAAGCGTTCAACAATAAAATATTACTTATGGGAATATGTATAGATTTTTCCAAGTTATTCGATCTTGTAAATAATAAAATATTACTTGCTAAGCTGCTAGCGTATGGTATCCGTGATATCGCCTTCAAGCTATTTGAATCTTATTTATCGCATCGATCAAAATATGTAGAGTTGGAAAGGGAAAAGTCCAGTCTTCGGTCTGTAAGAGTTGGAGTGCCGCAGGGAAGCATCCTTCAAGTACTCCTGTTCATATTGTTTGTAAATGATTTACCACAAAGCTGAAAACAGACAAAATTTATTTCTTATGCTGATGATACAGCAATACTAATCGCTGCTACGTCAGAAACTGAGCTACAGCTTCAGGGGAACAGAGCATTAGGAGAATTTAAAGGCGGGCTGATGGAAACATTTTGCGAATAAATACCAACAAGGCAAAAATTGTTGTGTATATGAAAAAGGCAAAAACTTACGAAGTACAATTAACATGAAAATAGATACAGGCCAATTAGAGATTGTTAAGATTGTCTTAGGCGTAACATTCGCTAAAGACTTAAGTTAGAATGATCACGTGGAACATGTAAGTAAAAATCTATCTTCTGTTGCAGTTATAATAGGTCGATTGAAATCCTTTCTTCCTGTTAAAATTAAAATTTTATCTTAAAATACTTCAGTATTGTCGGTTCTGCAATATTGTGACCCCGTTTTCGGCACTACTAGCAAGATAAACTTAACTAAATTGCATTTGCTCCAGAAAAGAGCACTGCGATACATTGCCTATGTCGCTCGTTTATTTTCTACGACAAATCTGTTCTCAATGTTTGAAATCTTGCCTGTATTCCCTTTATACACTACTGTTTAATTTTGAACTACAGGTCATACTTGAGGTCTCATAAATCAATTGTGTTTTCACTGGCCGATTTAAAAGCTAACCGTAGCATCCATGATGCAGGCATAAAGAGGAATGGCACGTACGCACACCTCGGACGAATTACGATAAACAATCGTTAACACTTACAGCACCCATTCTACTTAATTAACTCGCACAGGCAGATTTAGATCCTTTATGCAACTCCGATAATAAAATAAGATTATTTATGTCAGGTATGCCAAATAGTCTAGAATCCCATAATATTTTTATTCACATATTACACTCATGAGTGCGTGTTAGCACACCTGTCCATACGTGTATATAGACCTGTCTGCATTGCTTGTGCACATATGGTATGTATCTGCATGTGCGCATATATGCATAAATGCGAACTTGTATGTGTATATAAGTATGTATGTATTTTGCATAATTGTATACTAGATTTTTCTTTTTATTGAAAGTGCATTTGTTTTCAATATTACTTTGTTGCAAGTGTTGCATTTTTCTTGATGTTTCTGCAGCGCTCTGCTGTCAAACGTATCAGGGGGCGGGACCCTCGTCAAGCTCTATCTCAGCTTTTAGTCCCGTCTCCTCTTTTTCAATGCGAAAAGAAATAAAACACTATTCAAGTCAAGTCATGTAGAATTTAAGATAGTGGTACGTGGTGACTTGTACTAGAAACCGTCTAAATAAACTGAAATATTGTTTGAAAACTTGCTAGCGAAAAAATCTCGAAGTAAATACGAGCGTATTCCTTGGCGCTGCCCGGTCATGCAAAAATGTGAGCTGGTTGAAAATATATGAACATAAACAAAAGTAAAGTCACAAATATTGCGCATTTGCTGTAGCATTTCGTACCATAATAAAATATAGAAAACCGTGGTATTTCGCTCTTTAACGTTGCTCGTTGTTTTAGATGGCTGCGACTTTAAGCACCGGGAGTAAGCTAGATAGTTGAAGTACTCGCTTGCGTTCTTCTGCACGCTCTGTGATGGGTGCCGTGAATGGCACCATGCAGCCTTAAACATGAATTCAATGCCCTGTGCTGTGTATACGTGTGACTACTTTTGATGCAGTTCACTCTGCGTTTACGAGCAGTAAACAGCGTTAAACAACAGGACGAAGAGAGGGACACAGACCAGAGCGCTGACTAATAACCAAGTGCGTTTATTCTTTCAATCTGCATATACATACCCTTCTACTGCTATCTCAAATCACAAAGCAATGGAAATTCAGCATACCCAGTGGCAATAAATTGCAATGAATGAGATATGAAGGCTAACTACTTCGGAAGGAGAGAAATGGATGGGAGGCTTACACATGCTTCGCCACTATTGTGCGCGGTCATAAGACGTGCGCGGTCATCATGATATTTTGACAAATGCGTCACATCTTTAAAAGACGGCTTGCAGCCGCATTTATTGTAATGCAGTGATAGTTGGCTATCAGTAGCTGGTTTTCGAACTTTAAGTGCTCGCGCATGCGATCATTGATGCAGCACCCGCTCTGACCGATATAGAAACGCTTGCATGAAAGAGGAATCTTATAAACCACACAGTCACAACAATCAACAGGAAACATCTGCTTGTGCTGCTCTTCACACCTTCTTTCTGTTCTCGGTCACCCGACTGAATTGGTGGCACAGACTACCTAACTTATTTCTGGCACTGAAAAACAACCTAAGGCGTGCCTTGCTGACGACCTTCTTGAGATTATGCCTCTCCCTTATTGAGATAGGGGTCGAATACTATATATATGCTGACTGAAAGAATAAAGGAACTTGAGTGTTAGTCAGCGCTGTGGTCAGTGCTCCTCTCTTCGGCCTGTTGTTTAGCGCTGTTTACTGCTCGCAATCATAAACCCGCCAGCCCAATTGCGTACATTTATGCGCTCACTAATTTGTTTCTGCATAAGAATAAATTCTCCAATTCATTTGCAGGAAGAAACAAAATCTTTCTGCAGAACTAAGCGATGACCCCCATTTTCCGACGGCGCCTGACATGACAGTATCACAATGGAATGGTGAGACTGGAGAAAGCTGCAACTTATGTGCTTGTAACGTACACCTGCCGCCATCGTTTTAAACATGAAATTCAATGACATCCTAGAAACCCACTTAGTATGATTCCGCAGTAGATTACGCAAGCTTAACACCCAAGCGTTAAACACTCACCTATCCTGTTCGCATGTATCTTCTGTCACAATAGTGCCTTGCACGAAAGGTTGGCTCACGAATTGTCCAGCTGAGCAGGGATGCAGTGCGCACTCTGCTTAGTGGAAGCAGATGTAGAATACGTCTGGACTATGAAAGGAAATGTTCTTCGCAATATCACGGAGACTTGAAAACTTCGAAGCCTTCAACAAGTTACATGCCTGTGGTGCACATCCAGCACAGTCACGGTGTAAGCTGCAGAAGCGGCTCCATACGAGCTGCATTTCCGGCTGTACGCGCTAGAGGGTGTTCGCGGTGAGGTCTCTTTGCGTCGTTTTGACGAGGGCGATCTGAACTTTCCACCCGTCGTCGACGGCGAGTTACGGCTTGTGCTGCTCTCTGCACAGCGGTATGCTGAGCCTCTCGTTTTCTGGTTGAAGCCGCGCGCGAAGCTCTACGATTGGCATCTTAAGCAGCGGTTCGTACCTTGCGAGGAGATGCCATAACATGTACCGAAGAGTAAGTAAACACAGGTATCGAGACTACGTGGCGCTCATGCCACAACCCTTGATCTGTGGCACGATACGATGAAGTGGATGATCATGATGTATTTACATCCCCTTTGATACGGGGCGGTGACAAGTAGTCACCTAGCCTGCTTGAGTTAAACAGGTCCAGCTACATCCAACATGCAACTACTACATGTCGGGACAGCTGGTGTTATAAAAGGCTACTGCAATGCCAAAGGAGCATGTGTCCACGAACGCAGCACGCAGGTCGCATCGCGTGAAAAACGGCACAATATCATGCTAATACACATGGTGATGATGATTAGGATGATATATTTTCACCTCTTTTGAACCGGGCAGGTGAGAGACAGCCACCTATCATGCTTGATTTATTCAGGTATGATATACATATTTTTGTGGAAGACACGGGGAAGGCGGGATATTGAAGTTCAAGGCGATGAGAAAAACGAGAACAAGGTGAAAGGGGGAGCCAACGTTTCCCCAAGTGTTCTGGTCACTTGTCGCCTCAAAAAAGAGAAGTCTACTTGTCGAAACGTTGGCTCTCGCTTTTACATTAGCGTTATGCCCATCGCAAGTTTTCATTAATGTATAGTTCAGGCCTGTGAGTCTTTTCTTCCCCAACACAACCCAACCACTTCTTCGTGAATCCCCCATAGTGGGCTGGAGCCTGGCGATAGCTGCGAAGGTGTCCGGCGGTGGCAGTGGCGGCCAACATCGCCCACCAAAACGGCTATTGCAATGAGCCCATAACAGCTTACGCTGTAGAACTTTACAGATTAACCTATTTTTGTTTACGTATAACTGACAATACATGCAAAGATCGTTCGAAAAGCTCCACAAAGAACATTAAAAAACTAACAAACCATGTTTAACGCCAGGACTGCAGTTTATTCTACCTCACTAGCAAATACACGGCAGAGCTGACGTTGTTGGATACGTATATATACATTTTCGTGCAGCAATACCGCAATATGGACATAAAAAAGGCCATGTAATCTATAAACAAATAAATGAATGCAGGACGTCTAAAATATTGTAGAACACATACACGCTCACCTAGGGATAGTTCAATTACAAGTGATGGCTTTCTAATATAAAGAGTTTCATGAAGAAGCATGCCGCCCCACAGTAGTGACTATTACACAAAACACTCAATGCCACAGTTCTTAAGTCTTGTTCGTTATCGCAACTCCGTTTTCCTTCTTAGCAAAGTCGTCTATTTTTTTCGTTATAGTTTCCCCTTGGACTAGAAGTCATTTGCAGCTTTCAGCTTCTCCTGCACATGTTACCCTGGTTGTAATTAAATATTGGTATCGTAACGTCTACAGAGAGGGTGCAAATTTAGCCACCGTTAGTAGGAAACCGCAAGGCAGTAGCAGTTAAATGGTTTAAGAGCAGGGAGCACATCTCGCTGTATATTCGCCCCCTGATTTTCCGCAAGTGCATTTTACGCTGGCCGGCAACGAAGCATAGAGGGGAACGCGCGGAGTGATAAATTTTTGGGACCGTACTTCTTGTGTAGCTTCGAAAGTGTTGCGCCTGATGTATTAAACAGAGTATATATACGCTGGTAAGTTTCTCTGGGGGGGGGACGCTATGGGAGTACATAGTACATAGTACATGTACTCCCATAAGTACATAGTGCAACCTAGGGACAAAATACCTACCTCCAAAAGCGTGTTATGTGACTACTTGGGTGGCAACGGAGGTTGCTTTGTAATTTCATTTGTTCTTTAGAATAAATCGGCTGCAAGGTACGTGTGCCAAGCGGTATTCATGATGGAACATTTAGAACTAATTGTCTGCTAAGAATATGTCACTATTCTAGCTCTCAATTTGCTATTTTTGTTCATCCCGTGGCCTAGTAGGCTGGAATCTTCCCTTCTGAAATTGTTGAAAAATTTTTCACCCGTTGCTAAGGGGTATCGGACGTAGGGTACTGCCGCACATACTTTCCAGCAACTACACCAGGGGTAAATGCAGTTCTGTATATACCGCAAACAAAAGCTTAAAAGGTGCACTATGAATAAACTATTTATATAATTTATTTTGTCTTATTTACTTCTGCACAACTAATAAGCTATTTACGAAGTAGAACGCAATGCAAATGTGCCTGCATTGGATTACCTATGAGGCTCCAGACGCGTAGTAGAGATTTTGACATTGCCCAAGGGCAGCTAGCTATGGTGTTCTGGCTATTAAAAGAAGCTATATTATCATTTTTTTTAACATGGTACTCCTGTTTAGTGATCCAAATGTATATTATCACAATATAGCAGCTTTTAGAATCGTGGTGGCGAAAGCCATCAACGTTCTTTACAAGCATGTGTTTAAAATTTTTGTCGACATTCCTACTTTCTTTTCTGTTACAGGAGAAAAAAATGTAATACTGACTCTTATTCATTACGACCCAAAAGGAAAATGTGGGGTATTTACTTACTTGGACCATTTTGGTAAGTGGGCAGCGGGCTAGCAGATGCGGTAGCAATGCATGGAACAGCGGCAATGATTTTCAGCGTGATGGCGTTAAGCGTCCTTTGTCGCAAAAAACCCGGTATCGGCGTCCAGCGCCGAGCGTCTTGTGAGTCAAAAATGATTCCTAACCATGTACGACCAACCACGCAGTCCCTCCGCGCAGAGGAGAGGCGTTATTGAACTAATTGGATTTTTCAAAGTAATATGCGTCAGAAAAATCGCAAACTACGACTAACACGCAACCTACAGACAGATTGCGTCGGATTATAAATCGAATATACGAGAAAAATCTAATTATGTTGCGCGGAAACTCAAACACAAGCCCATCCTCCAGGGTTCCTACCATTCATAAGCGGCGCGCCCGGTTCATTGCAACACCATCCAGATGGCGCTCGCCTCCGCGCATCCGTGGCGCCATGAGCTGCTGCCTCCTTGCTCCCCAAAACAATTCAGACCCCTTCCTTCAATTGCTTTTCACGTGATCCGAGAGTCCCTCCACATTGTCGGGAGACACACACTTCTCCACGAATTGTCTACTTCGACCAATCTGCCAAGCTGACATGATTTATAGCGGTCAATGTTTAAGCAATCAGGCATGGTCACGAAAACACCACGCAAACAACAAAATTGGCCATGACAAATGAATCACCCCTCCCCTACTCCCCCCACCCTCTCCTCCTTATGGATACTATAGCCGAGCGTGAAACGACCACGCGACAAGTACGCAGAGAGACTGTGAGGTTCTATTGGTGCCGGGTAATAGCACATGTCCGAGGCGCTATTTTGCCCATTCCCGCGCAAGGGCTTCAGCTGCCCGGGCCACACGCTTTTGTGTTATCACGTTTCGACGCACACCTCTGCCCGGTTCCTATGCATCAAGGAAGACCCAACAGTCTCAAAAAGAAAAAGGGGACCGCGGCATACTTCCTTCGCGACACCTCCGCTCTACGAAAAACAATGTTCCGCTCGTTTTTGCAAAGCAGTTCGAACGTCAAAAGAAAGGAGCCTTCATAATATGATTATGTGCGGCGTTCATTAAAAAAATGAAGTAGCGGTAAGGAAGAAAGGGGGAAAATAAAATTAAAGAAATATAAGAAGCGCGTTTAAACAAAACAGAAAAAAACCAGCTATCGAGAAACACAAACAAATTAAACAAACGTTCATTCACTAGTGCTGTAATAAACATCAATGCTGTATCGTAAGCTGCAAAACTTCTAGGCCCGTACTGTCTTGCAGATGTTCTCCGGCCGAAGTAAAGTTCGGTCTCGTCCGAGTTGTTGGCTTGGCGCAATCGATCACGGCTTTCTCTTCCACACACACGATCACAAGAGGCAAGCGTCCGGTCAGCACGCGAACTGCACTTGCGCGCAGCACGACGAATATTACACATTACATTTTTTCTTACGGCATTCCTCAACAGACTCGTCTTCTGCGTCTCCATCGGAGCACTGACGGAGATGACAGGGTTTTAACCGTTCAACATTCACGCTGCTGCGTTTCTGCCGAGTTTCGTTTACTGGATTGGGATGATGCTGGAGTCGGTGGGCTACTCTCTTGTGGTCTTCGATTCCGCGTTGCGCGCCTTGGCCTTTATCTATCTGGAGTATCCGCGCATTCTTCGAGGCCACAAATGGGGCGACAGTGGCCGGCTTTCTGGGTGCAAGCTATTGATTCTGGTGAATCTTGCAGCCAGAGAAGGAGGGACGTACTTGCTAGCATCGGAGAACATCTTCAGCCAAAAATAACGGAGACGAACTTTCCTCCATGTGCGCTTGACGTCGACATGGTCCGTCGTAGTGTCGGCGTGACAGTGCCTTAAAACCTCCGACTTTAAACTCTTTTGTACAACGAGTGCCGTGCGATCTTCATGAAAGCCTTTCTCTCTTCTGTGCAAAGCACCATTGACTTACCGGAAGCTCCGTGCCGTTCTTTTCAGTTTTCCGACAGCGGTTACATTCGGCGGCTCTAAATGGTGCATAACTTCTATCAACCTTGCGTCTTCCCTCTGATTTTCTTAACCGTGCACGTGATCCAGCACGAGCAACGGTATGCCGCTTTCTTCGCTTGGTGGTGCGGAATCACGCCGAAGGGAGGAAACCCTGTCGGAGTTTCAGTGCTCGAAGCAAGAGCGCTGCCGTAACTTTGAGTCGGTCTCCTTTGCTCGCAACAGACAAAGCCAGGGACTGACTTTGCGACAGATTACAACATTCTCGGCCGGACGGTACTCCTACAATCAGGCTTCCTCGTTTACCGAGCGGGTAAAGCTGCTCTCCTCGACTATCACGTTGCCCCCTCGCGGCGCGTCCATCTTCTCCGAATCTCTGCGAGCACTCGGGAGCGATGTGGACGATGGGGTTGCACAGCTGGCATCGTGGTTGCCCGTCGTCGTCACCGGAACTTCTCGGTTAGTCAATGCTCTTGAGGACGTCGCACCCTTTCAGTATTCTTTAAGCGGCCTTATAACGAGGCTGTGGAGTCCCCGATCGAATTAGGTTCCTGCCGTAGTCCGTAGCTTCACACGGCCAAAGACGCTTTGCTGCAGCGCAGGTGGCGAAACATGTCGGAGACGGCAAGTGCCGAGACGTTTCGGAACCGCGGCAACAGGCTGGCAGAGAAATGGGTGTCGATCGGTTGTGTCTGGAACTCATCATCATCATCATCATCATCATCATAATCATCATCATGGTTAAGCCCATAGCAGGGCAAAGGCCTCTCCAATACTTCTCCAAATACCCCGGTCATGTACAAATTGTAGTCATGGCATCCCTGCAAACTTCTTGATCTCATCCGCCCACCTAACTTTCTGCCGCCCCCTGCAACGCTTCCCTTCTCTCGGAATCCAGTCCGTAGCCCTCAATGACCATCGGTTAACTTCCCTCCTCATTACATGTACTGCCCATGCCCATTTATTTTTCTTGATTTCAACTTAGATGTCATTAACTCGCGTTTGTTCCCTCCCCCAATCTGCTCTTTTCTTATCCCTTAACGTTACACCCATCATTCTTTCCATAGCTCGTTGCGTCGTCGTCAATTTAAGTAGAACCCTCCTCATAAGCCTCCAGGTGTCTGCCCCGTACGTGAGTACTGGTAAGACACAGCTGTTATACACTTTTCTCTTGAGGGATAGTGGCAACCTGCTATTCATGATCTGAGAATGCCTGCCAAACGCACCCCAGCCCATTTTTATACTTTTGATTATTTCAGTCGCATGATCTGGGTGCGCGGTCACTACCTGCCCTAAGTAGACGTATTCCCTTACACACTTGCGGTGCTTCGCTACCAATCGTAAACTACCGATCGTAAACTATCGTAACAGTCTCTTCCGAGACTGTTAAACATTACTTTAGTTTTCTGCAGGTTCATTTTTTGACCCACCCTTCTGCTTTGCCTCTCCAGGTCAGTGAGCATGCCTCTCAATTGGTCCCCTGAGTTACTAAGCAAGGCAATATCAGCAGCGCATGTCAAGTAACTAAGGTATTCTCCATTACACTCTTATCTCCAATTCTTCCCACTCCAGGTCTCTGAATACCTCCTGTAAACACGCTGTGAATAGCATTGGAGAGATCGTATCTCCCTGCCTGACGCCTTTGTTTATTGGGATTTTGTTGCTTTCTTTATGGAGGACTACGATGGCTGTGGAAGCGCTATAGATATCTTTCCGTATTTTTACACACGGCTCGTCTACACCCTGATTCCGTAATGCCTCCATGACTGCTGAGGTTTCGACTGAATCAAACGCTTTCTCGTAATCAATGAAAGCTATATAGAAGGGTTGGTTATATTCCACACATTTCTTTATCACCTGCTTGATAGTGTGAATATGGTCTATTGTTGAGTAGCCTTTACGGAATCCTGCCTGGTCCTTTGGTTGACAGAAGTCTTAGGTGTTCCTGATTCTATTTACGATTACCTTAGTAAGTAGCTTGTAGGAAACGGACAGTAAGCTGATCGGTCTATAATTTTTCAAGTATTTGGCGTCCCCTTTCTCATTGATTAGGATTATGTTAGCGTTCTTCCAGGATTCCAGTACGCTCGAGGTCATGAGGCATTGCGTATACAGGGTGGCCAGTTTTTCTAGAACAATCTGCCCACCATCCTTCAACAAATCTGCTGTAACGAGATCCTCCCCAGCTGCCTTCCCACTTTCTTTGCATCGCTCCCAAAGCTTTCTTTACTTCTTCCGCCGTTACTTGTGGGATGTCAAAGTCCTCTAGACTATCCTCTCTTCTTTTATCATCGTGGGTGCCACTGGTACGGTATAAATCTCAATACAACTCCTCAGTCTGGAACTCATGCTCCTTCAAAGCTGCCCGATTAAAGCGTTCCAAAATTCGGAGAAAGGCCTGCCTGATCGGCCGGCCCTTGCTGTCGTGAAGGCAGGAAAGGCGTGAGGGCAGTAAGGGCATCTGAAGTGGCGCCATTGAAAGCTGTCTCCTTGCTCCCTCGAAACGACTCGGACCCCTTCCTTAAATTCGTTTCCATAGCATAAAAAGGGCACGCGCACTGTCAAGAGGCACACGCTTGTCCACCAACAATCTACTCAGACCAATTAGGCAGGCCCTCATGGTCCAATAGAGGTCAGAGTTTAAGCGACCAAACACTGTTGTGAAACCGCCACTCACACAACGAAATTAACAATGACAATTGAGTCGACCCCCCTTGATGGACAGTACAGCCGAGCAGGCACTGACCGTAGGACACGTAGGCAAAAGGAGTGTCGGGTTCGCCTTCATCGGCTGGATGAGAGCAGATGCCCAAGGCGCAGTCGTGGTTAATGCCGCGCCGCTCATTTTCATGTTTCCACTTGTCGGACGCCGATGTCTCTCCAGTTCTGCCACATCGAGGATGGCCCAACTGTCACGAAAAGAAATAGGGGTCAGCGGTATACACACTTCGCGCCAAAACACGCGAATTAAAATAGGAGATCTGCTGCAGATAAAAAGTTTGGAGAATTTTCATGTGGATGATAATACACGGTAATAAGGAACAGTTGATGTAGGTATAAGAAATTGTTGTTAAAAGCAAAAGTGAACTAGAAAAGAGTGCGTGTACTTTTGTCTTCCACAATTCGACAGCGCTCATGCTGCTGCTGAAGAGCTGCCCTCCATACCCCCCTATGTTCTTGACCTGGGGAAGAATTTCGGTTTGCCGAGGAATTAATTACATTTGCTAAATTGAAATCGTGACGCAAGAGTGAGTAAACTTATCATAACGGGCATCCTAAAGCAAGCACCACTGATCTCTTGCCCAAGTTCATGCCAAGAATTGCAGTTGGAGCGGCCGTACTCTATGCTTTGGAATGAAACAATTTAAGGCCTTCAAACTCTGCCGCACATAATGCGTTTACAGTAATTGACTGGATGATGTTCCACGAGCGCAGAACTTAATAAAATGATTGCAGAATGGAGAACATTGAATGAAGTTTCTCATAAAGCGAACTCTTCTCGCCCCAGCTACCACTGAGAAAACTGCTAATTTGTTTAGCTGAAAAATGAAGTGAGCGAAATCCTTAATTGCTAACAACGACGATAAATGTATTTAACCTTCGGCCTTCTGTAGTTAAACAGGTAATCGTGGTTATCCGCAACACGCAAGCATTGGCGGGATTCCAAGCCATGGTGGCATCATTCCAACGGGACAATTTAGCAAAGAAACAAGAAAAGTGAAATATATTTATTGAAAGGTAGAGGTATTAGCAGGTACATATTTGACCACAGAACACTGCAGGGAATTGCACGGATGGCAAGAAATGCCCAGAAGTATGCTGACAGAAGAATAAAAAAAAATAATAAAGTGTGGGTTGTAACCGTTTGGGTAGATGTGACAGTACAGCGTGGCTTTGGGTTATGTGCTTGTCTTTTATAGTTGCCACGTTGTCGACTAGTGCTTGTTGAGTGACTTGTGAGATACAACGGGTGGGTAACAGTTAAAATGACAAACCTATTGAGTCAATATATAAGTACAAGTTCCCGAGTTTACGTTGTTTTGGTGGTCAAGAGCAGCGATTGCCAAATTCTCTTCTATGTTCAGGACCGTTGACTGAGGTTCTTTGGGTTTACCCGATATCCTGGTGTTTTAAATATGAACGCGCATTACTTAGATTCTGAAGCTTGTTAAGAATTCCAGGAAAACCAAGGTTGCGCCATTGTGCCCAAATACAGTAATCATAGCATTCTGTCCTACTGCTTTCAGTAATTAGGTGTAAAACCGGTTTAGGTAAGGTCGAAATTCAGAAGTGTAAATCCAGTGTTCTCAATAGAACAATCAACCAAAGGAAGACTATTAGCAGTTGCCTTCCGAAGAAGAATAGTAAATTTTTTTTTGCATACTGAAAGTGCATTTCTTTCTGTTTGTACAGGTACAAGGCACTTTGAATTACATGTGAGGAAAACCCAGCTAACAGACAAAAACGACGGGCGCTTTGAGTTTCACAACTGTTTCGGAAAGTTCAATGAAGCACGCGGCCAGAATGGCGCTGCGCAATACGACTATTGCTACTATCAATGCCTCAGAGGTAGATAGACGACGAGATGATAAAAAAATATGCAATTTCAATTGCCCAAATAAAGCCGGAACTGCCTATTCTGACGTAAAGCATGTTTATATTGCGGATATTTTTTATACCTCTAAGGAATTTCTTTTCTGGTATCACATTCCATACTGAAAGCTTGTTCTGCAGAAAGGAAGTATGCACGGTGCTTGTACACAAATTTTTGACTGACAATATTTATTATTGTGATTTGCAAAATGCAATATACATCGTTGGTTAACAAAACTCAATGGAGGCATAAAATTGATGTACTGGATTGAAAATCGCAAGAAATAGTTTTTCGGAAGTACTTGTTGCGGTTGTCTAGCCTGGCACAGTAACAATAAAGCATACTCACTTTATATTATAGTTATACTGTCGTAACAGTGACTTACCTTGAGTCCGTAACCACTGTGACGGAACTGCCGCCGTTGAAATGTGAACATTGTCGTCAATTCGAAATTGAGACTGGTGTATTTAATGAGATTGAATATGCGGCGCTATAAATGCTGCACTATTTATAACACCTGTGTGCACCAGCGATTGCTAAGGAATTAGAGCATAGGTATGTAAAACTGCCGGCCTGCAATTTAGGCAAGAAGCAAGATTCAACGATTCTAGTTGTCGCAAATAGTTTTTGTCTTTAAAGTTACCTTGCATCGTGAGCACAAGTTCGGCCAATGAACTGAGAGAATCTGTATTCATTCAACCGTGCCGTGTGTCTTCTTAGAAGAAACATCACTTGCTAAAAGAAATACATGCACTGGCCTAATATTCTTGAGCGACGAAAGGTATATAAAATCACAGAACATCTGTAGCTGCCACTGTATGAGCACGTAAATTGAAAATGAATGCTACGTTTTGCGCGAGGAAATTCTGATATGCTTATGAAGCGTGCACTAGTAGAGGACTGGCAGAATATTTCTGACCACGTGGGTTCGTTTAATGTTCGTCCAAAGGAGGACACACGGCATTGCATTTCGTCTCCATGGAAACACGGCTCCTAAAGCCGGCGTTATCAGCCTAACGTGCAGTGCAACGCAATCACCCTCGTGTTTAGCACCCCAACGCCAAAGCTAGTACAACACTACAACGTTATATGAACAGTTGCGATGCGTTGTAGGCTTCGGAAGTAGTGTCGACTTTTGTTTTATGGAACTACGAGCGGAAATTTGTACACGAATATAAAAACTGCCAAAAGAAATCTGCCCCTTTAAAAGCAAAACATCAGTACGGTTTGCACCATTTTGTAGAGCACCATGCTGAAAATAAAGAAAGCTATGTAACCAATTAGGTGAAGAAAGAATTCGCCCCGAGTATACAGTTTGCTAAATGTAAATAAGTCCCCCAGCCTCCCAACGCTTCCCAAAATTTCATTGCAGAAGGACTGCAGTCAACTTCAGGCCTAACTTGAGGTTTTCGTGATGAGGCCGATGCAAACGTAATCGCTAATCGAGTCCTTTTGTGCGTCGGATGATGGAACAATGATGCTGAACACGCGGTTCTGGGAAAGAGCTAGGGAACAGCGTGTTCCGCGTAACATTGATCACTTTCAGGCATGGGTCCCTGCTAATAACTTCCCTTTCTTCAATGTCCAAACCTGGAGAGGAGCCTTCCAAGAGGAAGCTTTAGCATTTTGCCAGCTCCAGTGCCTCCCATTGAAATATTTTTAAAGCACAAATATGTTTTTTTTTCTGAGTCCACATCAAAACCTTTCGGAATGAAATTTCGAGAGAAAAAAGCTTAATTCCATAAACTTTATGAAGAAAAATGTTGATTGATTGCGTCAAAAAATTGTCAAAAATCAGTTTCAAGAAAAAGAAAGAAAAAGAAAAGCATGTTAGTTTGACCAATCCGCAACTGTGCAATGAAGTTATATATAATAGTTGTGCAAGCTGCATCTGTAACGGCATCTCAAACGGACAGATTTTATGTCTGAAGTTACAGCTTATATGAAATCCTTAAAATGCTCACGAGTGTTTTTCAGATGCTGTCCTCTATAAATAATTATTTAGTTAAGAGTGGTGTACATTCCATTCAATTTCTCCGCTTTTGATGCATTATTAGTTGTTTATAGAGAATTATGATATCTCTTTTATGCCCGAGTTACGCTGCTGCGCAGCTTATGCACGCTTTGATTTAAAATATTTCAGTTTCTTTCTTGAAAACATTGTGACGAAAATTTTAAATCCGCTTTAGACAGTCACTAAGCTTTGTTGTTTCAGTTTAAATCCAACAATCTCATCAAAACTAGCGCAACGGTAGTTGAGAAAAACACATCTGCTTTTACGAAGTCCTGAGCTGAAGATTCCTGCTCAGCGCCCTCGCTTAATGAAGTTGAGTTCACAAGTGTCGCAGCCTGAAAAGAAGGGCTCAATTAAATCGCTTGCCTTGCTTTACGAACAAGGATCTTACAGAAACCACATCTCTGTTTCGCGGCGCCTAATAGGGTGCGTGCAGTACTTTAGTCGCGATCCAACTCAACCATAGCATTTCACTCAAACTGAATGCTGCACATCCAATCACCTATAACACTCGCCTAACTGTGACAATACTTAAAAACGAAGGCTACTTTGGCCGCATGTATGAGGAGGTATTTGAATGTCGTCGGTGAGATACAAATTCGCGCAGGAAAGCGAAACCTCGTAAGATATGGCACTGCCAAGCGAAGAGAAGGCGATTTCTGCACCCGAGCAATCAATTACAGGTTGGTGACGGAAGAGGAAGTCTCGACGTAAAATAATATCGTAGGAGCAGTGGGGAAGAATGGCGAACTCGACTATGTAGAGCACTCCTTGAATTTCAAGTATGACGGCACACGATGGCCACAAGACGGATGCGCTCTGTAGCCGTGCGGAGTAATAGCCTGAAAAAAGGCGTCGTGACTTTTCGTATGGAGCGGCATAGTTTTTCGGCAATTACAGATATGGCGGCACCTGTGTCAATGAGGGCAAGCACTGAGACACCTTCAACAGCGACGTCAATATGTGTTGTGAAAACTAAGCACTGCTTAGTTTTCCGTGTCCGCGGTAGAGGGATGGTGACGCATCGAGGAGAGTGAGCGACAATGGGGAGATGGAGAACGGCGGTCAGAATCTGGTCGAAGGCTTGAGTGGGGACGCTGTATAGCGCGGTCTGGAGCGTAACACAACGAATGGTCGTAAGCAGCGGTGCGTGGGTCATCACGTGGATGAAGTATATAGACGGTAGCTGCACAGGCGTGCAACGTGTCAGGGAAGACCACAGAAATAGCAGATGGGCCGATTGTCCGCTATGAGCCAGCAAAGAACTACTCGCTGGACTCGAGGTCTCGGTGGCGTGGAGGTGAAAACAGGGCTACGCATCGGAGGCGGCGCCCGGAACGTTGATGGTCGTGGTCGTGGGATGGCTTCGGTGTAAGTCAATAGGAGGCTGACCTGAGGCGCCCACTCCTGTCGAAGGACCTTGGGCACTTGTTCTTGTATAACATGTCGTAGGGTCGAGCTGAGGGACAAACTTGACTCCGCTGGGATGGAGATGAGGGAGAGCTGGCAAGTAACTCCTTCCCGCACGAAAGTCTTGATCTGCCAGAAGAAGGGGGCATCTTGAAAGGGTCAGGTTAAGTGAGACAACGATTCCTGATCTCGAACAGGGCAGTGGGTGGCGACGCGTTGTCGGCGGAGCTCGTCATAGCTTTGGCACAGCTAAATAACTTGGGCAACCGTGTAGAGGCTCTTGCAAATCAGCATCTGAAACGCGTCCTCGTCAATACCCTTCATTATAGGTCTGAGTTTATTGCCCTTGGTCATTGACGCATCGACCTGTTTACTCAGGTAGATGACATCTTCGATATAGCTGGTAAATGTCTCACCAGGTTGCGGAGAGCGCGACAGCAGGCGCTGTTTGGCACGAACGAGGGCGACTAAAGGCGTCGCTGAGCTGTATCTTGAATACAGTCCAGCTTGGGATATCGCTTTCGTGGTTCTGAAACAACAAGCGGTTACTTCCGGTGAGGTAAAAAGGGATGGTGGTTACTTTCATGATGTATTCCCATTTGTTGTTCACTCTGACGCATTCATAAGATCAGGGCCAGTCATCAACGTCATGGTCGTCAGTGCCGCTGAGGATGGGAGGGTCTCACTGATGGAGTGTGCCGGGGAATATGTTATACTGGGAAGTAGATGGTGGTGACCTCGTGGTGGTATCGGTGGTCATGATCGCAGGAACAGTCCGGCTACTCAATTCCAGGGTTGCAGGAGACCCATCAAACCTCTACCAATTATGACAAAGAAGTCTGACATGGATGTGGAGGACATGACTGACGCCACCCGCCGTGGTTGCTCAGTGGCTATGGTGTTGGGCTGCTGAGCACGAGGTCGCGGGATCGAATCCCGGCCACGGCGGCCGGATTTCGATGGGGGCGAAATGCGAAAACACCCGTGTGCTTAAATTTAGGTGCACGTTAAAGAACCCCAGGTGGTCAAAATTTCCGGAGTCCTCCACTACGGCGTGCCTCATAATCAGAAAGTGGTTTTGGCACGTAAAACCCCAAATATTATTATTACATGACTGACGCCGACTGGAAGTCGCGGAGCTATGTGCGGCGCACTTCTTCATATCAATTCTTCGTATAATAAACACAAGATGTCCCACATAACTTCAGCCAAAGTTTTAACATTGAAAGGGACTCCTGACGATAGTTGCACCGAATGCATAATGTTGGCACTAGCCTGGAGTTACTCAGGCTATTTATTTTTATTTTCCCCTTCACTACCGGATTAGGTATGGTTAATTGCACAACTTTTTATGTATTCGCTGCAGACCACAAGTCTAATACGCAAACTTGCGAGTTCCTTGAGAAAAAATTGTTTTCAACACAGCATTTCTCACGTGTATTTTTTCCGCGTTTCAATGAAAGCCCTCGCAAGGTTAAAAAATACCACGTGACGAGGTGCATGCGCGCTGTTATTATGGCGGTGGTGGTGGTAGAAACATTTTATTCAGGAAGTTAATAAGAGAGTGGCTTGCTGTGTGCCTGAGTGGCAGCCGCTATTCCGGGACGCCATTGGAGATGGCCGCTGCCTGGGCGCGCGCCACCAAGGAACGTTGAGCTTCCAAGGTAGAGCAGCCGAGCAGGTACTCCTCCCAAGCCTCTCTAGTAGGTATGGGGAAAGGGGATGAAAAGGAAAGTGGAGTGGCGGGGCACGAAGCCACAAAGTGAAAGGTATCGGCGAGGACCTGACAAGTCGGGCACGTGCCTGAGATTTCCGGCATGAAGTGCCGGCGACCACCGGACTAAGGAAAGTATTGGTCTGAAGGCGGCGTAGTAGTCGTTCGTCCGCTTTCGCCAAACCGCGTGCAGGGTTAGGGTAGAGTCGGCGCGATGTGCGATAATAATCCAGAATATCGCTGTAGCGTGTGAGGCTCGAGTTGCCAGGATCCGACACAGGACATGAAGGGGCAGCGGCCCGGAGGAAAGAAGCGCGGGAAGCGGCATTCGCGGCCTCGTTGCCGGGAAGACCTGTGTGGCCTGGGGTCCAGATTATGCTGATAGAGTGAGGGTTGAAACGCCAGGAGGCGGCCCGAAGGAGACTAGCCGCCAGCGGGGTGATGGAACCCTGGATGTATCGAGAACAGGCTGAGCGCGAATCTGTCAAGATAGTGTGAGTGGTGGGGTGGGAGGGGGCCAAAGCGATGGCAACCTCCTCTGAATGAGTTACAGTGTCGGCTCTGAACGAGAGGCCATCGACGTGGTGACCCTCGGTGATCACAGCGGCCGTGAAGTGACCTGAGGGGGAAGGGCCCGAGACGTCTACGTAGAATACGCCTGGGCGTTCGGAGTGGCGCGCATGGAGGGCAGCGGCACGCGCTTGCCTGCGACCGGGGTGTTGTTCGAGATTCATGTTGCGGGGGAGAGTGCTGCTGTCTAGCCTGCGATGGATGAACAAGTTTGACTGCAACGAGACTGTCCCGCGACAGGCCTTTATGCCTGGTGTAGGTATCTGGGCATGGGACTCTTATCGCATGACGTTATACATGCATGCTGGCGGCTGAGCGTTGGCGAAAAGATAGAGCGTCTATGGCTACGAAAAAGAAGAAAGAATGAAAGCAGCATTTCGATTTTGCTTGAATGAAGGTACGGGCGAAGCGTGTGTGAACGATGGAAGGCGATGACGGCTGCTACTATTTTGACTTTGTACACAAATGACCTTCTAGTAGATTTGGAATTGAACGATGAGGCTACAACTTTAAACTTAGGCTCGAATAAAAGTTGATAAATCAGAGGGCACAAACCTAACTAACTGTAAAAAAACCTTGGCTATATTCAATGAAAGTTACGGATGTCTTCAGATGATGTCTCTTTTCCCAGTCGCCCCGTTTGCTCTCCTTCTCACTTCTGGCCTGCTACCAACTTTGAGCAGCAGATATGGCTTACGCCAATGAGCAAAGAGTGCATATAGTTTTGGCTCTAGGTGCGCCAAGTGGACATAGAAGGCGCGCAATTAAGCTCTTTTAACGCTGGCCTGTAAGTGCGCGCCCGAGCACAATGACAATTGCGCGCGCATATGGAACACTGAGACAGACTAGGAATTTTAGGAAGAAACCTGCAATCCTGGAAGAGGACGTGGAGGCAGATATTCTGCCAAAGTTTTCTTCGGACCCACATGCAAATGTGCTTAGTGTGGGTGCTGAAGCCGTAGTCTCAAAGCCTTCACAATGGGGAGTACTCAAGAAGAGGCAACTTCATTCATACTACGTGAATCTGCACCAGATATTCGAGTCCCGCAATTTAAACCCCAATCGAAAGGACTTTGCAACTGGATTATAATCAAGACAGAAGAGGACCCAGGCTTTGTCAACAAAATACTGTCGACCGATGAAGCAACTTTCTCACGTAATGCCCAAGTGAACATCTACAACCCTCACTATTGAAGCAACGATAAGCCTCACTGGTTTTTGAAGACCAATACCAGTCGTTGGTTATTGTGCGGCGTTAAATTTACGGTGGCACTACCGTCATCCTTGATGGCGCGCTTAGGGAATTTCTTTGCGAAGTTTCATTGTCTAGGACCAAGGATATTTGGCATCAGCATGGTGGTGTTCCTACGCACGGCAGCAGGAATGCTTGCAAATGGGTGCACAAAGTATTCCCGCAGCTGTGCATTGGACTGCGGGAGTCCATTGCTGGACCGGCACGGTCGCCAGATTTAACTCTCTTCGATTTCTTTCTCAGGGGATACGTAAAGGATCAAGCATACCGGACACCAACCATAACATCAGAGAGCCTAAAAGATAAGTCAAGCCTGCTACTCCATTACTGATATGATCAAGAACGCCTAGGAAAATGTGCCTTTGCGATGCGAAATGTGCATTGCAGCAGATGGTGAATAAAAGGGCGCTTTTTGCATTGAAGGTCACTGCAGAATCATTCCTGCCCCGTAACGCTGCATCCTGACCCAACCCCATTACGCTAAGTCAGCAGGCTGCCAGCTCTTCCCTATTTCAGGGATGAAAACATGAGGCTATATTCTTGTCCCGTCCGGAGTGCATTTAATTTTTAAATCTGGCTCAAGCTATGTGGGACAACCTGTATTTTGTAGTGAAGAGGAAAGCCTGGTGCTGTAGCCACATCGCTAGTCGCTCGGGAGGTGCGAGGTCGAGATTGCCTGGGCTGCTCCAGTTGAGACGCTGCCAATGTTGCCTGCTGCTGTCTTGTGCAGTCATTTGTCGGCATTATATTTTGGCGGTGGTGCTGTGGTCTTGCATCCCCCACTCCCAGGAATGACGCAACCGAACTCTGCCGTCCGTCATGGATGACGATGCCAGCCAGACATCCCCACCAGTTTCACCAGCCATCGTATGTGCCGGTGCCATGTAGCAGCGGAATCCCTGACACCGATAAGAAAGACGTTGAAGATTGGCTGGAATCGTATGAAAGAGTGGCGCACTTGCACGCACATCACTACATGGATCAGTCATGTATGTTCTGCCAACATCTGCTTACACCACCGCGCCTAGATTTGGAAAACAATTTCTTTTAAAACACTCAGCAATATAGACATTCCGAATAACTGACTTAAAAGAGAGAGAGAGAAAAGGACGCATAGAAAGGTAGGAAGGTTAACCAGAGGTAGTTCCGGTTGGCTACCCTTCACGGGGGGAAGAGTTAAGGGGGATAAAGAGAGAAAGAGAGTGGAAGACGGAAAGAGAGAGAAAGACAGCCGAGCACCAACAAACCGCCTACACTATAGAGCGGAAGGGGGCGGCGTTCTTAAAGTCTTTCGTGAAGTCCCGTAGACCGCAGGACATATAAAAACGCGAGTAAGGCCTTCAGCGCGAATGTCTTTTGGGAGTAGTGACCTAAAGCTTTGCGTTCTGATAATTGACAATTGAACAACTGGCCCAGTGTTCTGCAGAGCACTCGCAAAATAAGATGCCGTATTACACCCCTAAGTTATATATACACAGGCCTGCTCTGGCGCGGCCCTCTCTATGTCATTTCGGCAAGGGCCCTGAAACCATCGATCATTTTTTATAAACCTGCGGCCCATTAGCAATCAACAGTAAAGATGCTTCACAAATTCTATTGTGGAAATTAGGCACACGAACATTTGCTGGGCCATCGGCGAGCTTCTTGGTGACGAAGAAGAATACCTAGTTAATATCCTGATGTATTATTTATAATTTACACATTGCAATTTAGGTAATTTAATAATTTAATTTTTATTATTCTACAAAATTCCAATGAAATTTATCACAATTAATTAAATTCTAGATTGCTCTCCCTTCCAAAACACATGTTTTCCTATGACCGCGCGGTGTCACGCCTTAAAGACAATAAAAGTTTTCACACACGTACATAACCGTTTTCCGTTAAATCGCTGGCTTCTTGGCCAATCCCTCATAGTTGGTACGCGCCTTGGTGTATGAAGCAAGCAAGCGAGCACCAGCAACATTTCTGGCATCGCCCAGCTGTGGTTTAAATATTTGGAGGACGATTAAGCTTCGCCTTTAAAAGTGGAACGCGAAAGCATTCAAAAATCCCAGGCTGCTTCTCACGCTTACCGGAAACTGCAGCTTATGTACCTTTCCGGCCGAGGCGAACACCCTCTGGAGGTGTTGCAATGAACCGGGCGCACCTCTTTATAGTATTTCAGATTTGCACGTACCGACACACGGAAATCGCGAAGGCCATAGCCGATTATGAATGTTAGCGTGCAAGAATCTTGGCGGCCATAGCCGATTATGAATGTTAGCATGCAAGAATCTTGGCGGCCATAGCCACTCTATGAATTTTAGAAACGCTGACAAATAGGCTTGTGTTTGAGTTTTCGCGCGTTAGAACTATATTTTATCGTATACTCAAATTACGACATCGACACTATCATGTCTGTAGGCTATGTGCAAGTCGCACTTCATGATTTTCTCACGTATTTTACTTTTAGAAACTAATTAGTTTTTTGCGCTATATGAAGGGATTGTCTGGTTAGGTATGCGTGATTGGAAATGATTTTTGCCGGAACGGCGGTCGACGATGCTTGCGGGATGCGGGACGCTGGCGCTGGATTCTCTTTCGGACGGGGCTGTTGACGCTATCGAGTTAAAACCATGAAGCCGATCTTCGCAAGTGTGCTACCTTGAAAATCATCATCGCAAATCTTTTGGCTATCCTGAAGCGCGCAAGTTTAGCTCTGAACAATGCCTATGAGGCCGATCCCAACACAGTGGTGAAACGTTCACCAGCTCTATAGACGACATCGTCGACATGTTTCAACCCGACGATGGCGGAGGCTGTCAAGCTACGTCACATCATGAGAGGCATTTCCGACGCAGTTGTTTCATGTACGGCTATCAAAAAAATTGGCAATGTTTATCAGGTCACTGAGCTTTGCCAGCGTTTCGACGAGCTCTGCACACTGCGTCTTCTCGCGCGTGGCATGCCTGTGTCCGACGACACCCTCGCGAGCATGGCCACCATTCCTAATGTGTACTCCCTGCTTTTCGAGATGAAGGAGTTCATCTGATCTGACGTCGCTCGTCAGTTTTCGCTGCCGTGTTCAGCCACGCAACCCTCGTATTTGCCTGCGAACCTTGGACAAGTCATACAACAGCAAGTTTGCACAGCTCTAACTTCTGCGCGCCAGACGCCGCCGGTGTCGCCTCCCGTCGCCCATACCGAGGTGAATGCACCTCTCAGGTAGGACGAGGCCCTCACACGGCCACCACCTCAGACTATTGCGCCATTGCCATCAACCATGATACTGTATCCAGCTCCTTGCTTCGTTCAGCCGAGCTACCCAAACAGCAGTGGACAATGGTGCACTCCCAACCATTTGCCGATGAAATTCAACTGCCGAACTGCCGAATTTGCCGAACGAATTGAACTGTTCTGCAATTGCCAGCGACTGGCTCGTTTCGAAAGGAGTATAAGACGTCTGCTCACCGATCGCTCTGGCTCTGGAAACTTGGAGCTGCGATGTAGAATGGTTTTATTTGCATTTAATAACATTAATAATAATAATAATAATAATAATAATAATAATAATAATAATAATAATAATAATAATATAAAGGAGCCCCACACGGTCAAGACGCCGCTCGCCGTCGAAGGGCAGAAGCCGCTCCAGATCACGCGAAGTGCAGGTGCGCTTCGAAGGAGGAGGGCAGACGTCTGGCGACAAGACGACATCTGGAACAACCTGGGCCGACAAAGTGAAAGGTACTGTGAGGGCTGCGGAGAGCGGTGCGGAGCGGCTGGTCGGAGATAATGATGCCAGGGTAGAACAGCTAATTAAAGAAATAACGTATCTGAGAAAGGCAAATGAAGAACTTACTAAGCAGGTTGTAGAACTTCGCAAGAACTCGCAGACTAACTCCACAAAAGTAGCAATAGCCAAACCGGTGAATAATGACAACAGCCAGGATGAAGAAAACACACCAGCTCCAAAGAAGCGGGCAATAAGCCCAGTAGAAACGACACTGTGCTCTGCTTTGGAAGAGATCAAGGAGGCGATTAAACAACTTAGAGATGCCATAGATAAAACTACCTTCAAAGTTGATAAGTTATGGAAATGGAGACTGACGGCTGAAAAGAGGCTCACCAAAGTAGAAGCACAGGGCGATGACGACGAATACCTACCCTCAGAAGCAGAAAGCGTCAGATCGCTCCCTAGCGTGTCGGGGGGTTCTACGAAGCGCACTCTAGCGGGTAGCAGTATGGCGGGTTCTATAAGCAATGGCTAGCAGGGGGAGCTTTACCGTGTGGCAATGGAATTGCCGAGGATTTTATCACAAAAAAGCACCTCTTATGCAGTTAATAAAAGCCTCTCCAGACAAACCGAAAATAATTATGCTGCAGGAAACCTTGGCGGATGAGATCAGCCTATCCGGATACAAAGCGACATGCAGGGGCAAAGAGCCGGGTAGGGGGCTAGCCACGCTCGTAGATAAGAAAATACCTTACATAGAACATGATTTGCGCCTTGGACTAAACAAATTAGAATACTTACTAGTGGAAATAATTTTGAAAAGGAATAGAAGCAAACCGCAAAGCCTCTTTTGTCTTAATGTTTATAGCAGCCCTAGCGACATGAAACAGAGTTTCAGGGCACTTCTTAATAAGACTATGGCTGTTACTAAGCACGCTCCACTCATTATTGGAGGGGATTTCAACGCCCCACATCAAACCTGGGGATATCGCTGGAATACTAAGAAAGGGGATGGACTCTGGCACCTAGCTACAGATCTTAATCTCTCCCTCATCACAGACCCAGCTTATCCCACTAGGTGTGGTACATCTACATGCAGGGACTCCACCCCAGACCTTACTTTTGTATCAAACTTAGCGAACGCTGGCTGGAATAACTCCAATATTGACCTGGGTAGTGATCATTACATATTACAAATACTATTGGAAACACCAAGTAATGAGATAAAGCACTTTAACTACATTGACTGGGATCTTTTTCAGAAAGCAAGGAAAATCAGAGCTGAGACAGAGGAAGGACAAAAGAAAACACTCCAAACTTGGACCACTCAGCTCAGGGAAGATGTAAAGGCGGCAACGAAGGATATTACCACAGAGGAGGATATCGAAATCATGGACAGTAGGCTGGCGCACTTGATTGAAGCGAAACAATCTATGTTAAATAGATGGAAAACGCAACGGCTGAACAGGAGACTCAGGAAGCGCATAGCATTGTTGAATAGGGAGATTGAAGAACACTCCAGAAATTTACAGAAACAACAATGGGATGAGCTTTGTAATTCCATAGATGGTCGAATCAGACGTGGTGGGAATTGGAACTTACTTAGACATTTGCTTCATGAGAACGACACGAAATCTAATAGGAGAACAGCAGTAGCACGACTCGTCCATCGTGAGAGTCAGGACACAACGGAGGAGGCCATTCTGGATCGGCTCGCAGCTAAGTATTTACCACTTAAGGATAACGATGAGAGTACAGACCTGCCTGAATATACAGGGGAAGAGTGTGAGCCTATGGATCAAGACTTCACAGAAAGCGAAGTTCGTGCAGCCCTGTACGACCTCAACAGTAGATCTGCTGCCGGTCCAGATGGCATTTCCAATACGCTGTTGAAAAATTTGGACGATCATTCCATAAAATATTTAACAGAGTATTTCAACGAACTCTGGAAAAACGGTGATTATCCGAAGGAATGGAGAATTGCTAACACAATTCTTATTCCCAAACCAGGCAAGCAACTCAATCTAGATAACCTAAGACCCATATCATTAACATCATGTCTGGGCAAAACCATGGAGCATGTCATACTCAACAGACTGACTAAGTATGTGGAAAACAGAAATATTCTTCCGCATAACCTGATCGGTTTCCGTCCTGGACTTTCGACTCAAGATGCAATGCTTTTAATCAAGCATCACCTTATTCTTGCTAGCCCGCTACATACGAGAGCTCTTCTAGGCCTAGATGTAGAAAAGGCCTTTGATCGCATCAAGCACAGGGCCATATTGGATATCCTCTCGGAGATGGGATTGGGTAAGCGATTGCACAATATCGTCAAAGCCTTTCTCGGTGGCCGTTCTGCTTGTCTCAGGTTAGGCGAACTCCAATCGACAACCCTGGAACTTGGGAATCGTGGGACACCACAAGGGTCTGTCCTATCTCCCTTGTTATTTAATTTGGCAATGTCAAAAGTGGCTCGAGGTCTCGCGCAGATTGAGGGTATCCACTTTGCTATATATGCAGATGATGTAACAATCTGGAGTGCCGAAGGTAATATGGGACAAACAGAGATCAAACTACAGGAAAGCATTTATGTGGTAGAAACAACACTTGAGGGTATGGGACTGAACTGCTCTGCTAAAAAATCAGAACTATTGGTATTACGGAGCAGTAAGCGTGGGCGCAGGCCGAACGGATATATCCCAGAGGAAGAACCCCGCATTGACATATGCGCCAAGAATGGAGAACCAATCAGGCAGGTGGAGACTATTAGAGTGTTAGGACTTCTCCTGCAAGCGAACGGATCTAATTGCAGGATGATAGAATACATCTCTAACAAGTCAGAAGAAGTCATTAGGCTTCTGCGTAGAGTTACCAACAAGCATAAGGGGCTAGGAGAAGACAGTGCCATAAGATTGGTACATGCTTTCGCCTTTTGCCACTTCTCGTACGTGGCTGGCATGCTCCAATGGACACAGGCTGATAAGAACAAGCTAAACGCTTTAATCAGACGACTTATAAAGACTGCACTAGGACTTCCCATCAGCACGGCCAATGATAGCTTATTGCGCCTAGGGCTGCATAACACACTAGAGGAGATAGCTGAGGCTCAACAGGTGGCCCACCAGGAGAGACTAATGGGGACACGCCCTGGGAGGGCGCTACTTGAAGAGATTGGCGTAGAAATTAACCACACCAACGAAGGAGAATTATTAAGACAATTGCAAGCGGGACTACGGGAAACAATAAAGACGACCCCGTTCCCTAGGAACATGCACCCGACACATAACCTCGAGAGACGGAAGGCAAGGGCGAAGGCACTCCTTCAAGACATAGATCAACATAAGCAGCAGGCGGTGTTCGTTGACGCTGCCTGGGTTAAAAATAAGGATGCGTATACCTCCGTTGTCGTAGACACTCAAGGTAACATACAGGATGCCATCACCGTCTATACCAAGGACCCCACAGTAGCAGAACAAGTAGCAATCGGCTTAGCCATCCGGGCTAATCGGTGGACACATATTTACAGCGACTCTAGAACAGCCATACGCAACTTTACCAACGGATATGTGACACGGATAGCAACAAAATTATTAGAGAAGGTCAAGAGTGAGAGGATCGAAATCCGCTGGTTTCCTGCACATCTGGGGGTGGTGGACGGAGCTCGGAGAAACCTCAATGAGGTGGCAAATGAAGCAGCACGAGGACTTTCTAGCCGTGCTCTTCAAGACCGAGCAACTTACACTTCACCCGGGGAACACAGGGATCGATTATTAACATATAACGAAATCACGAAGCATTATTATTTAAGCAGAAGGGAATACCCATTGCCACACGGTAAGCTTTGCAGAGCCCAAGCGGTCACATTACGTTTGCTACAGACAAGAACATACCCAAGTCCATATTTTATTAACAGGATCTATCCGGAGAGGGAAATTCAAACCAACTGTAATAAGTGCAATGGCATCATTACTCTTGACCACATGCTTTGGCAGTGCCCCGCGGTCTTCACAGACCGTGACAAGGAACAAGAATGGTGGCGGCAAATGCTACACAGTGAATCACTCTCTGACCAATTACGGGCAGTCCAGAAGGCCCGCGATGTGGCTGAAGGGCTCGGCCTGACAGTCCCAACGTGGGAGCGGCCCGCGTCAACGTATGGTTGACCTTCAGGACCCAATAAAGTTCTCCATACCATACCATACCATATAATATAAAGGAAATTTATTGCAGTTCGTAGCGACCGCCGCTTCTAGGATGCACCGAGCACAGTTCCCTAGCTCGAGCCTCTGGTGCGCGCTTGATGCTGCCGATGCTGCTGACCCTGCGCTCGTGTTCGTTGTCTTCCTGAGAATGCTCCCGCGGAAATGAAGGAGCCATCCTGGCGACTTAGTTTTCTGGAAGGACGGTAGAATGGTGATACGGCTTGACATGCTGAACGTGAACGACTTCGCGGTTACGACGTCGCATGTCGGACGGCGGCGTTAGCGGCTCAACCAGGTAATTAACGGGTGATGTTCTCTCGAGAACGCGGTATGGCCCGTCGTACTTCGGAAAGAGGCGTGCGGTGTGGCACTAACAACCACAGGAGAGCACCCGGGAGAAAAGTGGGTGACGAGTTCTGGGCGTCGTGAATGGCTTTTTGACGGTTCTGGTCATCCGAGGTGATTCGCCGGGCCAGCTTGCGACATTCTTCGGTGGGTCTGGCGGCTTCCGACATCAGCAGGATTTCGGATGGGTCCGGCTGGTAGAGCGGAATGGTGTCGATTGTCTCCGAAGGATGACGGCCGTAAAGAAGGTAAAAGGGTGAGAATCCGTCAGTGGCCTGAGTCGCGGTGTTGTAGGCGTAGGTGACAAACGCAAGAACTAGGTCTCAATTAGAGTGATCAGGTGAGACATACATGGCGAGCATGGGACCAAGAGTTCGATTAAAGAGTTCTGTGGTACCGTTAGTCTGCGGGTGATAAGCAGTGCATTTACGATGAACAATAGCGCATTCAGCAAGCAGTCGTTCAAAGACTTCAGATAAGAAGGGACGGCCTCTGTCGCTTAAAAGTTCAAGTGGACCTCCATGACGAAGAATAAAACGGCGAAGTAAGGAATTGGCGCCGTCCTGCGCTGTATCATTTGGTAGAGCAGCAGTCCCCGCATAACGGATTAAGTAGCCTACCGTAACGATTACCCACCTGTTGCCAGTAGGAGTCAACGGAAGTGGCCCGTGGAAATCTATGCCCACGCGATCAAAAGGTCGGGATGAGTATTTTAAAGGCTGGAGTTCACCGGCGGAGTTGTGCGGTGGCGCGTTGCGGCGTTGGCACTCATGACAATGGCGGACAAAGTGGCGAACGAAATAGTATTCCCCGCCATTAATAGCAGTGTCGAAGTCTTTCGGTCGTGAAGACTCCCGCGTGGCCACAGTGAGGGTCGACGTGGAACGAGGGGCAGAGCTCTGAGCACAAGATTCTCGGAATGACGAGTAACCAGGTGCGTCCCTCTGGCGCATAGTTGCGTCGATACAGTAGCTGGTCTCGAATCGCAAAATGAGGAACTTGGTGCTGAAGCGCGCGTAGCGCTGGAACTTTCCACGAATCCGAGAGAAGGTCGAGCAGAGATGCAGTCCAGGGATCCTTACGCTGTGCAGCAGTGATAGTGTCAACGTCCAGAGAGGACAATGTGTACTAGCAGGAGGTCCCGTGACTGGCCTTCGGGGGAAGCGCTGATATATATAGTAGGTTAGGAGGAGCATCAACGGCGATATCTCGGCAACCTTCGCCTTTCAGGAGATATTGTCCCTTTGCGCAAGATTGGGGACAAATTACAACAAATGATTTAGGACTTTAACTGAGAAAGTATAACTCTGGTGCTGCAGATTAATGTGCACAAGGCTGAGATAATGTTCAATAGCCTGCCAAAAATAAGAATTCAAGATCGACAGTCAGCCTTTAGAGTCTGTAGTATAGTACTTTTATCTAGGTTAGTTACTCTCAGAGGGCATTAATCATGAGAAGGAAATTTACAGAAGAATAAACAGGAGTTGGATGCATACGGAAAGCATTACCGAATCGTGACTGGGGCTTACCACTGTCGTTGAAAGAAAAATCTCAGGAGTACATAGCTATCATCTGAGAAAGGCGAAGGCGACAGCCATGTAAACCCTTCGGTAATCCATGTTAGTCTAGCCGAATGACTGTAATCAGCCTTTACCTTGCTTCATCCACCCAATCTACCTTCAGGATTTTATTCTATTATATTCCACGCTGAGCCTCCTTAATTTATTTATTCTAGCCTAATACTCCCTAATCTTCCCTCAGCCAGCTTAATCAACCTCCATGCGCTTCAATCCATTGTAATCCTTCTTGATCCACCTTATTTGACCCTCATGGACCTTATTCGTCGTTAATTCACCTTAATCGAGCCTAATTAACCTTAATACACCTTAGCATAGCCTAATCTGCCTTAATACAATCACTAAATAACCATCTATTAACTTCGCTATTCATTACTCATCTCCTATACACGGCCGGACACTTTCGTTCGTTTCTGGACTTCCTATGGTCACGTGAGATTACTGTACCTCACAACGCGACCTTAGAACATAGAGATATAAGGCTTTCGCCTACAAAGTGTGCAATCATTGCACTCTATCGGTGCTAACATATGAGTCAGAAACTTGGAGGTTAAAAAAGAAGCTCAAGAACAAGTTAATGACCACGCTAACAGCGATATACCAAAATGTGTTAGGCATAATGTTAAGCGGTCGGAAGAGAGCGGTGTGACGCAGACACTAAGCGCGGAGAGACGATACTACAGTTGACTTTACGAGAATAAAATAGAGCCAGGGCAGCACATATAGTAGCGTAGATAGCCTGTGTACCATTAGAGTAAAAGAACAAACGTCATGAGAGGGAAGCGCCGTCGAGGGTGGCAGAAAATTAGGTCGGATTATCAAATCAAAATTAGAAAATTTGCAGCTGGACAATACGTAGGATGATAAACGATCGTCGGGAGTGGCCTTCATTCTGGCACTGGTCATAAAAATAGGTTGATGATTCCGATGAGGACAACTATATCGCGTGGACTTTTGATCCTGCTTGCGAGCACAGCAAATACGCAATACAAATGTCTTAGAAAGTATAGTGTACCATACATTTCTCGTGCTGATTTCCTTAACTTATGGCAGTCTATATTAAATATGAAGAGGTGTCAGGTGGAACCCTCTGTCTCCCCCGGTCGGATTACATCTGCTCTAATGGCGAGGTTTGTGTATTCAGCGAAGTGTTTAGAATTCTTAGAGGGCAGTGTGGCATGGGGCGGTTTGATATGCTCATTTCACACGGCGTTCTAGATTCAACTGTTCAAACACGTCGGTAGACGTAACACTTTCAAAAGGTGGTCCGAATATCAGCGCAGTGAACAAAATCCCACTACCCATAAAGCTAAGAGCACTCACTTAAACCTAGATGCCAATGATGGCAAGTTAGTAAAAGGTAAGAAGAGTGAGTGAGGGAGTGGGTGAGTGAGTGAGAAGACTTTATTTTGAACCAGAAGGATGCGCGTCGGGCGAGTTAATGCGCCGGGGCACCCGCCGAGGTTACGGCCAAGAGTTCTTGCCTTTCGGCGGCTTCCTTGGCCCGCTAGCCTGCCCAGGGTTCGTCGAATTTCGAATTCCCTTTATACCTTGAGATTGGACCCAGGGAAATAAGGGCCAATCTCAAGGTAAGAAGAGAATTCGAAATTTTTGCAATTGGGATTCGATGGGATTTACCACCGGACATCTTTGGCTTGACAGCTAAACAGACCGAAAACAGAAGGCGTGATGTGTAAAGGTGTTCATTAGTCAGCGGCGTTTTGGACCGATCATTAGAGCGTAGCATGGACTCCCAGCACGAGCGGCGTTCCCAGAGCAAAAGCGCTGGACAGGTTGGCCCACTAGAAAGCGCTGGAGAGGATGGCCCACTATAGCGTCCCTCTTCTTCGCTACAATCACCTCCGGGTAAGGAATGGGAGCCGTCTGATGACCAAAGAGCTCCTCACTATGTGTGGGTCAAAGTACTGCTTGAAGCACTCGACGTGGACAATATCTCGTCGAGGACGGTGCATGTCCGGAAAAGGTTCAAAGGGGTCGATTACGTATTTGACGGGGGATGCGCGTTCGATAACATGGTCGGGCCCTCCATACGGGGGTAGCAGTTGTGAAGAGATGACAGGTGCAGTCGAAGGCAGAGGGAGCCACATAAGCGCTCCAGGAACAAAGCTGGGTGCAGAAGTGGGGTCGCTGCGAGTTTTCTTCTGGCCCTCTTGGTCATAGGAGGTAAAGGCCCGAGCGAGATCGCGGCACTCTTCAGTGTGTCCTGCCATGGCAGAAATAGGCGCACATTTAGATGTATCCGGCAGGTATGGTAGAATTGTGTCGCTGCTGTGCGACGCGTGCCGATCGCACGGTGAGAAAAAGGGTGGAAAGCCGGTGGTACTCTGACTAGCGGTGCTGTACGTGTAAGTCACGAAGTGCAGAATGACGTCCCAATTTGTGTGGTTGGAGGCGACGTACATGGCAAGCATGTCGCTGAGCGTGTGGTTGAAGCATTCCCTATGGCCATTGGTTTGAGGATGATATGCCGTAGTTGTACGTGGCGCTCTTTATGAACGGCGTGAACAACGTTTATGAACAACGTGGCGCTGTTTATGAACGGCGACAAATACTTTGGAAGAGAAGACACGTCCACAATCACTGAGCAGGCCCTGAAGTGGTTCATGAAGCAGGATGAATCGACGAAGCAGGGAGGAGGCAACATTATCTGCTGTAGCTGCCGGGAGGGCGGCAGTTTCGGCGTGTTGAATCAGGTGGTTGACTGCCACAATGGACTAGCGGTTTCCAGCTGATGTCAGGGGAAAGGCTCCATACAAATCTATGCCGACGCGCCGAAATTGCTGTGTAGGGCAAGGTAAAGGTTTGAAAATTGCTGCCGAAAGGTGGGGTGAGGATTGCCGGCGCTGCAAATTGGGTCAAGGATGAACGAACTTAACGTAGCGCTACATCCCTCGCCAATGGTACCGTTGTAGAAGGCGCTGGTACATTTTGAAAACTCCCGAGTGTGCACACTGTGGATCAGCGTGGAAAGCTGTGCATATCTCAGAACGCTGACTGCGAAGTGCTCCTAAAGACCACTAGCACCCGTTGAGGTTATAATGGTGTCGATTAAGCAGGTTGTCGCGAATGGCGAAGCGGTGAGCTTGACGGCGCAAAGTGCAAGATGTTTGTTGTTCTGATGAACCATAAAGCAAATCGATAAAGGAGGCAATCCAATGATGCTTGCGCTGCTGAGATGCGATGGTGGTCAGGCCGAGCAAGAAAACGGCAAACTGGGATAGTAAGCAGCAGGAATTGCAGTCGGGTAAGTGAGAGCGCATCGGCGTCAGAATGCTGGCGAAGAATACGCGAAGATCGCAGTACTGCAGGCCAAGTGGGCCATCGGGCCTGAAGGCCTTTCAGACGGCCTGAAAAATTTTTCAAGGACGACAGCCAACATAGTGCTTGGTGGTCCGTGACTACATGAAATGGACGGCCATACAAATAAGACCGGAACTTAGTTAAATCCCAGATGATGGCCAGGATTTTTTTTCTCTCACAGTGTAATCGATCTCAGCTTTCGTAAGCGTACGTCTTGCACTTGACACATATACTCGGGCAACCCTTATTTGCACTGGGCAAGCACACGAGTGAGGCCAACACCGCTGGCATTTGTGTGCACTTCGCTAGGGGCTATAAGGTCATAATGGCGCGAAATTCGCGGAAGACGTTAGCAAAGACGGAGCTTGGTGCAGGCCTCGTCGCATTTGGACGACCTCCATTTCAGGGGTCCTTTACTTCTAAGTAGCTTCATCAGGGGCTGTATGACAATGTCGAAATTGGGAAGGAAGCATCTGAAGTAAGAGTAGATTCGGCGACGGCCGGAAGTTTGATTGGATCGGGGAATATTCAATCTTTAGGTAGGATGTAGACAAGAATTGTCAGCTACCGAGCTGCGAACCGGCCCTTCTTTAAGTTTAGGGGTAGGCGGACGTTTGTTAAACATGTCAAAACACACCGGAACTATCGAAGGTGCGTGGTGAAGTCAAGAGCAAGGACTACAACCTCTTCAAGGTAGCGCAAGAACGTGTGCCACTTCAAGCCGCGTAGAACTATGTCCATCATGTCCTTAAAACTTTTGACGCATTTCAAAGTCCAAAAGGCGCTACGTCAAATTCGTATGTCTTCAGATGGCATAAAAGCTGCCTTCGACCGATCGGCGTCGGCCACGGGTACTTGCCAATACCCTTAGCGTTAATTTCGAGACGAAAAGAATTCGCCGCCTTGTAGAATGTCAATTATATTGTCTCTGCGCAGGAAAGGGTAGACGTCCTTGCGACTGATCTTGTTGAGTCGCCGGCAGTCCACACTAAGCAGCACAGAACCATCTTTTTTTCTTAACAGGGCCGACAGGGGTTCCCCACGGCCTGTTAGAAAGTCGTATCCCCTCGCGGCGAAGCATGTCATTGACTTGTTCGTTGATTACACGACGTTCTGCAGACAATACATGATGCGGACGTTGCCGCCATAGCGTTTGCGAGCCAGTGTCGATCTGATGAGTAATCGTTGACGCCCGGACCAGGGAAGATTGTGCCATATCGAAATAACTACGAAATTCTTCTAAGAGGCAGAAAAGCTGAGACCGTTGGACCGGCGTAAGTTCATCGACAATAGAAGAACCGAACGCATCACTGGGCGATAGGTCACACGTAGAAAAAGCACTGATTGCACTGGAACTATTACAGTAATCATCATCGCGCACATTCATAACATCGTCCTCGATCTCTTCTACATTGCTAAGACATTGCCCTCGGAGCAGTCGGTATCACATGGTGTGGGAGCGGGTTGGAAACTAAAATTGTGCTGGAACCCTGCGCTATCTTCACTGTCGCAGATGCTAGTAGCAGTTCTTCCCGAGTGAGAAAGCGCTCAGATCGAGACACAAGTGCAACGGCGTCTGAAATTCCGCTGTAGTACGTGGGCACTATCGTTGACGCGTTCGGAGGAACGTGGGAGTAGGCTGGTACAAGTAGTTTTCTCGAAAGCGAAGAAATTTTGGTCAGCAGCAAAAATACCAGCGGCGAGCGTTCTATTTCGGCACGTGTGCAATGGATAACGACATTATGGAGTGAGCGAAAATCCCAGCCGAGGATAACGCCATGAGAGCGCGAGGAAAGGATTATGGATTCTGTGGCGTATCTAACGTCGGCAATAACAACACGAGCAGTGCGATCCTCTCAGCGGTAGATATTTTGAGCGCTGGCTGTGCGTAGCGACATCCCACAAAGGGGCGTTATGACTTTCCTGAGTGCACGGCAAAGCGTAATCTCAATAACCCATACCGGGTCTCCTGTGTTCATGAGTGCATATGCGTGAGCACCATCCACAAACACTTTTATTACGTTCGAGGAACTGCATCGAGGACTTCCACATTTCGACGGTGTCGCATTCCTTGCCTCGTGGCCTGCGACGATTACTTTTCGTTGTCCCGAGCGACCGGGCGAGGTCGCATCGACGACAGAGACCGACGGCGAGTAGACGGCGAACAGTGGGTAGTTGGCGTCGGGCGCAATGTCGGTGACATAGCCGACGAGTCGTCGTTATATGAAAGGTTGGCCTGGCTGGACACGGGTGGTGCACGGGTAGGCAGCTGCATATGATTACATAAACAGGCAACGTGACCGACGTAGCCGCACGCAAAGCAGATGGGCCAATTGTGAGGAGTACGCCACCGGTTAGCTGGGGCAAGTCCCATGCATGACATAGTACGTGTAGTAGGGGCGTCTGCTGGCATGACTGCATGGCGGGCGGCAGTCGGGCCTAGCCAAGACGTCGGCATAAAGGAGAAACATATTTGGACAGAGTGTTGGGTGTCACATATAAGAGGGAAGATAAAATAATATAGTTGACGAGTAAAGGTTTCAAGAAGACGACGACGATGGCGTTTAGAATGACGTGGATTAACGGAAGACGAAAGAAGATAAAGAAGTTCTCAGTGAGGTGACAAGAGATAATTGGGGGAGAAGAGAAGAAGTATCCGTTGAGATGGAAAGCGATGATTGGTGGAGAAGAGACGAGAGAAGGATTACGTGGACCAACAAGAAGGCTATAAAAGGGCGAAGAAGGGCGAGACACAGGGGGAAGAATGAATCGGCGGAGACTCGGCGGGTCAGGGACGGTTCGACCGGAAGAGAGCGACGCCGGCTAGTGCTCCAGTGAGCTCGCGTTCTACGGCTTCGTACCGGAGACTTCCCGCCGTTCCTGAGCCCGCTCCGGGAGTCCACGGAGGACGCTACCACCTGCTACGGCCAGGGGTGTCTCCAGCGCTGTTGCCACTCTTCCGGGTGGTGCCCCAACGCCAACATCATCGGCCACACCTCCACGGGCGTTTGGACCGGGTAGTAGTAGTAGTAGAAACATTTATTTCGAAGGGAAAGAAGTAGTTGTCGAAGACTGGGGCGGCGGATGGAGAACTCATTTCAGAGCCCATGTGGCCTGTGCTTTGGCCCTTGCCTGCTGTACCAGGCTGCGCTGGGTTGTCAGGTCCGAGCTGGACAGAGAGGCCTCCCACTGCTCCTTCGTTCTAAGTGTTCGTAAGTGTATGAGTTTGTCCCCCGTGCACCCCCACGTAACATGGAAGGCGGTGGGGTGACCGTCGCATCATGGGCAGGTAGGTCCGTAGCGTTCTGAAAACAGAATGTCATATTTATACAAGTTGGGGAAAGTGTCCGTCTGGAGTTGTCTCCAGTGGCGGGCTTCCTGCACAGTCAGTTGTCTGTGTGGTGATGGTAGGAACTGGCACATGAGGCGTTGGTGATGGAGCCTAATATTATAAACTGTTGACATTAGTTGAAGTATTGAGTGATCGGGGGAGATTGTGTTTTGATCCGCTCGGCTAGTGTAACCTCGAGCTAGACCGTCAGCTATTTCTTTCCCTTCCAACCCAGAGTGTGCGGGGGTCCAAGTGATCTGGTATTTAACGTGAGTGTTTGATACTGGGCTGCTTTGAACAAGGTGGAGCAGTCTTTTATGGATTCTTCCTGCTAGGAGGAGCTGACAAGCCGCCTGCGAGTCTGTGATAATATGAAGGGATTGGTTGAAAGCATTCCCGTGTTGTATGGCGAGTGCTATCGCAGCCACTTCTGCTTCCAGGACGGAGCAGTTTGATGTGGTTAGACTTGTGATTTCTTGATGATTGGATCCCACCACAGTTGCTACCGCTGCATGTACATTGGGAGGTCCGTACAAGGCTCCATCTACGTAGACGGCCCTGTCGCTTCTTCCCATTGTCCGTCTTATGTAGTTGACTGTTGCTGTTCTTCTGCCTTCGCAGGAGTGGGACGACATGTCCTTTGGGATGGGAGCTACGTGCAGGCGTGCTCTGTCTTCGGTTGGAATGTTAGTGGTAGATTGTATGACGCTTAAGTCCGCTGGGTAGCCGACTCGCTGAAGTATTAGTCTGCCCGTTTCCGTCTTGAGTAGGCGTTCCCGCTGAGATAGAATTGCTTCTAGGATTTTGTCGAAAGTGTTATGCGCTCCCAGAGCTTCAAGCTTGTGGTTGGCGGTATATGGTGGGAGGCCTAGTGCATTTTAACAGCTGTCCTAATGATGGCATCAATTGTGGTTCGTCCTGCTTTAAGGAGTGGGAGTTATGGAAACCCGTAGGACAGTGGGCTGATGATAAGCGCTTGAACATGCCGTATCCTGCGCGATACTTGCGTGGCCGATATTTTGAGCAGTTTGATGGCGTGTGTGGCCTTGTGTGTAGCCAAATGCCGAGTATTCGGATGAGTGATACTTCTTGGATGAGTTCTCCTTGAAGTTTAATGTGGTTGGGCTCTTGAGTCTTGTAATTGTACCCCTTGATACGAATTACTTGGGATTTCTCCGGAGAGCATTTCAAGCCACACTGGTGTGCTGTTGTTTCAACCCAAGTGGCGGCTTGTCCACACCGTGATGTCGTCGGCATATAAGGTGAACCCTATGTTGGCTATGGCCTGTAATGCCCTAGCGACTCTGGTCATGGCGATGTTAAATAAGAGGGGTGATATGATTGACCCCTGCGGTGTGCCTTTGTTAGGCATAGCCTGTGGGTCAGATCGTGTTTCTCCCGTGCGTATGGTGGCCGTTCGGTTTGACAGGAACGTTTGGACGTATTCACATATGCGCTCGCCGCAGTTGATGTTAGATAGCTCCTCGAGTACGGGTTTGTGCGATACGTTATGAAAGGCACCTTGAGGTCGAGTGCTATGATTAGATGTTCCCCGCCTCTTGGTATGTTGGTCAAGACCTCCTCTCGAATGAGTAGGAAGGCGTCTTGTGTGGATAACCCCGATCTGAAGCCGATCATCAATGGGTAAAAGAGGTTGTTGTCTTCAATGTAATTTTGGAGGCGTTTCTGTATTACTCTTTCATAGAGTTTGCCCATAATGATTTAATGAGATGGGTCGCAGGGCATCGATTGTTTGTGGCTTCCCTGGTTTGGGTATGACTATGATTTCGGCATGCTTCCACTCTGGTGGTAAGATGTTCTTTTGCCACAGAGAGTCGTTGATATATTGGGTTAGCTTTTCGATTTGCTTCTGGCTGAGGTTGCGAATCATGGCGTTGTTAATTTTGTCAGCGCCGGCTGCGGTGTTCTTGGTGCAGGCTCGTGCGGATGCGTATACTTCGGATTCGGTTATGGAGACGTCCAGCTCTTTGTTGGCGCGTCCTGTGTATCACTGTGTGCATGGAGGAAGAGTCGTCCCAGTTGCACCAATGTATTTGTCTTGTAATGCTTTTAATAAAGCTCCATCGTCGCCTGGGAAGGTGTGAGCGATGCGTTTGCGAGTTCTGTGTGCTTCGGATTTCGATTTTGCGGGATCAATTAGGTTCTTTAAGACGGTCCATGTTTTTGAGGTTCCTAATGTCCCTTTGAGAGATTCACAGAACTGGTGCCAATTTTGGTGTTCCAATTCAGTGGCATAGTTTTGCGCCTCTTTCGTGATGTTTGCGATTCGTAGGCGTAGTTGCCTGTTTAGTTTTTGACATTTCCACCTTCGTATGAACCGGCGGCGTTGCTGCCATAGCTGAATGAGGTGTGTGTCGACTTCTGGAGTTTCTGGAGTACGTTGTATAGTCTCCGTGGTCTGTTCGTGTGCCTTACAGATACCGTCCGTCCATTCTGTGATAGATGTGATCTTTTGACACTTGTCTATGGTGATTGCACGGAATTGGGTCCAATCAGTGATTCTTGCTACGCCAAGATTTCTTCTGACTTTTGTAGTTGAGATAGAGGTGCTTATAATGCAAGGGTCACTCCCAAGGGTCTCCTCCAGATTGGACCACGTAGATTCTTTGACATTTTTGACTATGGTGAGGTCGGGGCATGTGTCGCGGGTGACGCTGTTTCCCTCCCTTGCTCGGTATAGCGGATTGGTGAGGAGTTGCATGTCCAGCACAGTGAGTGCATTAAGGATGGAATCTCCTGTGTGCGAATTTGAACGGTACCCCCATTCTGTGTGGGGGGAGTTAAAGTCGCCTACAATGACTATTTGGTTTGGTTCTGCGAGGTTGTAGGCTTCTGTGATGATGTTGGTGAAATCTAGCCTCATGGGTTTAGGCTGTTTATAGATGTTCGTTATGAATGTACTCTTCCGGCCTGTTTTGTTCGGAACAATCTCAACAACGAGGTGCTCGATGTCCGAGTCCGGAAGGGTATGTTCGATGGCTGTAATGTTCTTTGCTACGAGGATGGCCACCTAGGCATGCGAGGTTGACAGATTGTGTAATACCCTGATAGGGATGGGGTCTTCTCGGCGCCTATCTCTTGCAGGCATATTGCGTCCGGTTTGATTAGTGTATTGGCTATGAACTGTTTGAGTAGGCCTCGTTTTCGTTTGTATCCCCTACAGTTCCATCGCCAGATTTCGAGGTTTTCGTTTACGGCTGCACGGGGGTGTCTCGCCATACTAAGCAAATGTAGAGGTGCTCGCGTAGCTGGTCTCACTACAGAGAGAGTCTATGCGGTGCCTCGTTTTGGACGGCCCTGCTTCCGTGTGGGCGCACCTTTTGCGGTTTTTGTGGGAGAGGAGCTCCTGTATGAGTTGTTTCATGTGTTGCGTCATCCGTTCTTCTGATTCCTGGATGGCCTGATGCATTTCTGTACGATCTGGACTTTGTGATTCTGCACTACGTGTTCAATCTTATGGTGAAGAAGCTCAATGACTTCAGGTGTGATTGTAGTCTGAAAGTTATCATTCCGTTGTGTTGGCTGCGGTGCTTGTGGCACTGGGACTTGTTCGCTTTGGGCGCTCGTGCTGCAGCTTTGCGTGAATTGTTCGAGCTGTGCTTGCATTCGTGTCATTGTAGCGCTTTGTTCTGCAAGCTGTTTGTGTTGTTCGGCAATTATGGCTTGGAATTGTGGAACTCTGGGGTCAGCTAGTGGGGTATGTTGCTTAAGCCTCTCTGACCAGCCCACCCGTTTGTCCTGTTCTCGCTCCATTGGCCGTGGCCCCTACTGCGGCGACCTGTGGCTCGACATTGAGTGGTTGGCGTCTCCCGGCACCTGGGGGCTTGCTTCTGCTTCGACGCCAGCTGCGTGTCATGTTGCTGCTTCAGCCGCGGCGGGGTAGTCGGACGCTGCGGGGGTTGCTGCTCCCACGATCCGGTGTTGGCCGTGGCCTTGGACTGGTTCGGCGCGTGACTCCTCGTTGCGCTCTCGTTGCGTTGTTTGCTTGTGGCCCGCTTTCTGCTGGCGCTTCGGGTGTCGGCCACGTTGCGATGTTGAGTGGACCCGTCTTGGTCCTCGGAGCTGAACCACCGTTGTCTGTTTTTCCTTTGTGACGCGTCTTTGCGGGAGACGTCCTCCGTTTGGGAGCTGGTCGCGCTTATCGTTACACTACTACCTCCCTCCACAATTTTCTGTTTATCCGCCTTCCCACTTCTCGTTTTCGTTGCAGACGCAGGCAGAACGGACGCAGAAACACAAAAAAGTAAAGATTGCTTCAGCCGCCAGCTGACACATGACCTTAACTTTCGCATGTTACTCTCATTGGAGCGCATGTGCTTGCGGCTAATGCAGGTGGTGGGTCGCCTTAGCTTTATAGTAAATTTGCTTTCAGCGACTCTTTTCGGATAAATCTGATACGCCGGACAAACATGAGACCTACTGTTGTATGTTTTCTTGTTTTCTAAGTTTAAACGAAACATACTCATTCGCACAAACAGTGATTTTTTTAAAGAAATGGCATAAGGATGATATATTTCGAGGCCATGTCCCTGCCAATATGGGCCAGCACCACGTATCGACGAAAGGGCATCAGACTGCGGATTCATGCGGCCGTCTACGGAATGACGAAAACAGGAAACAATGACTGGTTTTCAGTTCACGCAACTTATTAGACACACAAAACCAGGCGCCCACCACCATGACATTTTTTTTTACAACAGCGACACACAACGGTGGACTGATATACTTCTTAAAGGGGTTTAATTTTATTTTTCCTCGCAGGACTGCAAGCACAGGGAGCACCGCGCCGTACACTGCGGCCACGTATTCTAGCAGCTCTCCTTTTCCTCTAACAATATGGCCGCTGGCGGCTTCACGCGCTCCTGTAGGCGGAGAATTGGACTGTCACTCCAGAAGTTTTAATATATAACCTCTTTGCATAGAAATGACAGCATTATTGCTAATATTATTGCAGAATTATTGAATTCTTGCTTGGATATCTTTGGCACGAGGCCCAAGACGACACCCTGTCTTCTAACGCGTATGTTTGCGTTCGCGTCGCTGTCTTGAAGGGACGCGCCCCGTAACATGCTACAATGGTGCTTGTGTTGAGCGTATGTAAGGCGAGAAACGGTGTTTTAAAATGTCGGTTCTCTAACTAGTGCAGCAAGCCCATGTTTATAGTATTCCCGCAATAGCAACAGTCCCGAGTATAGCAAGCGTAACAGCAAGCATCAAGTTATAGTCGTAACTTGAAGTGACAATGTAGTTGTAATCAACACACTCTGCCAGTAAGGAATGGGCAGTGAGGCATTACTGATGAATAAATATTTGCCAAGATTAGTTTTCAGTAAACGTTTGCTACCATGAACGACGGGTGCTTATGCTACCGCAAAGGACGGATGCTGGGCGGTGACTCCAATCAATTACTCACCACATCACACATCTATACTGGAATTCAACTGGCTTCATCAACTCTCGCTTATATTCTCTCGACCCTTAACTGCAATTTCGCCTGCCACCCGGGTTCCAGCTTTAACTCTCTTTGCGCCTCGCTTCTTTCCGAATATACCGAGACGTACTTTCACTGATGCTTGCTGCTCCATTTTCTCAATAAATGAAGGCATTCATTCATTCTTAAGTTGCTGCAAAAAATACCGTGTCTTCATCTCCATAATGCCCTGTCTCCCACCTGAACTCTCCTATCGCAAAACAATGTTGCGGTATTGCAAATGGCTGGGCGTCACATACATAATTTTCTAGGAATGGCCAGCAGCGCGGCGTGTATTTGACATAGAGAACTTGTCCGCTTTGAATGATATCATGGATGCTGTTTACAGAACCGCGTTATCTTTTCTTGATGCAGAGCTATTAATTTATAAACTTCGTGCGTCTATTATTTTCGACATCTGGAACTCTTTTAAATTCTTTTCACAAATTCAGACCCTAAATCAAGATTCCGCTTCCAATCGTCACTAGAATTCAACTTACTCTCTGAAACGCAACAAATTTCATTATAATTGCTCCAGGGGTAATCTCAGAAAAACGTTTTTGCGTTTTACGTGTATATGAATAGGCCGCGTCGAAGTTGGGCTTGAGCTAAAGCTTCCTCTCAAGCTCATGAAGTTGATTTGCGCCAAGATAGCTTGTCCATACTTTCATACTTACTTTATAAGAAGCCTACCGCACCACCAATATGCCGGCTGCTTCTAACTGCACCAAACAAAACTTGAAGCGCTCTTCTTTGTGGGATAATGAAGCAACTAGCTCGTCAGTCATTACTTACAAATCTGCAAAATCAACATGACCGCACCTAGCCTTTTGTGATGCTTTCCTTAATAGTATGGCCTTGTGAGCATGTTCTTTGTGGCCGGCCACTCTGCTTTCGATTTTTATTCACGCTGTTCTTTCGAAGGCAAGCAATTTAAATTATTATTGTAAATATAGCAGCGAACGTGTGCCGCTGAAAGCTTGCTCGCAAAAACGATGCATGACTTGCATATCGTGCAGATATAGCGCGTCGCTGGCATCAAGACAATGCGCTGCCGCTGAGGAAAGGAAGATAACGAAAGTGAACAGCTTGGTAGCTGCTCACGGAGCCGTGCCGATGGTGATGGTGCGATCGTGACGAAATCTTGGGCGGCGGTGTAGACGGCCCAGGCATTTATTTCATTTATTTCATTTTTATATATATAGCGAAGCCGTTAAGAGGAAGTTCTAACTCGGGCCCGACTCCGGCGCGGCCTATTCAAATAGATGTAAAACACCGAAAGACTTTTCTCAAGTAACCCCTGGACCGATTTTACAGAAAGTTGCTGGATTCTAGAGAGAAAGGTAAATTGTAGTGACTTTTGGAAGGGGACTTTCCATTTAGGGTCTGCATGTAGTCAGAACAATTTTAGAGATTCGAAAGTGCGAAAAAGATAGAAGCTCGAATTTTACAAATTAATAGCTCCGAATCAAGAATATATATCGCGGTTCTGTATACGGCATCCATTAGATCGTTCAGAGCGGACAGATTTGATATGTCGATTTATATCTGACGTGAATTCGTTATGTTGTGTGCAAGGGTTCTGCAAAAGCTGTATTTCCATATTACTAATTTTCTTTTGAGACTCATGTGTAATATATTAATTTTGTCCTCTTTAGATGTGCTGTAACATACAATGCACATAATTGTGATATCATTTTTCATTGCCGAAAGAGAGAGTTGTAAACATGATGGTTTGGTTTTCAGAAAACTTGCGATTTTTGCCAATTTTCAATAAACAAATGATGACCTAAATCAAGAATTAGAAACGAACAGTCAATCGATTTTACGTTTTTCCTTAAAGTGCAACAAACTTTATCAAGTTTGGTGCAGTGGTTGCCGAGAAAAACGAATTCTCCTTTTACATATATTTAGATAAAATCATCCGAGCTAAAGCTTCCTCTTAAGGGCTACTTTCTCCACTATCGTGTCCGCGTGTACAACAATTTCCCGAAGATGGTGCAATACCGACCCGACCCGCGGCGGTGGTGAAGCAGGTGGTAAGCACTCCCCATGCGTGGGCCAATCCCGCATATGGTGCAAAATCGACCAGACCCACGGCGGCGGTGAGGCAGGCGTTAAGCACTCCCCATACGAGGTCTGATCCCGAAGATAATGCAATGGCGGGCCGACCCGCGGTGGAGGTGCAGTTCGCCATTGAGGGGCCCACATACACAGCTTTGCTGGTCATCCTTCTTCACAGTGGAAGGGCACTGATATTTTTTTCTTATCTGGGCAGGTGGTAGCGCAGAAGTTAGCATACTCAGCCCCTGCACGTACTTATGTCGGCAGTGACATGTGTTCGTGGCAGTGATAGTGACCAAACTTCTTTTTCTGCGCGCTCTAGCGATTGTGAAACTGAGGATGTCGTTAGCATGCCCAGCCACTGAATGCGAATTGCAGCAGTTACGAGGGGTGGAATCCCGCTGGGGCTCATTGTGAAGAAAGCTTCCTTTCTCTGTACGCTCTCGCGATACTGAAGCTAAAGATGAGGAGGAGGCCTGACGGACACAACGTTGACCGTCACCATAACATAATGGATGGACGACCTGCGGAAAGGGCAAGGCACACCAAGTTTTTAGCGCTTGTCCTACAGTAAAGCGCAACAATGGCTAATATGCGCTCATGGGTATGGTCGACCGAACTGCTTCTCACTGCTAACACTGGACAAATACTAAGAAAATGCTACGTTTGCAGACACCTCGATGCTCTGAAATTAGCAAAACAATATCAGTTTATAAAAGTGCGTGTGCCAATTATCTTTTGTCCTTCTTGCGTGTGTGAAGGGCGTAAAGGTCCTGGCAATGAAACGGTAGTATTGACATTTTTGCTGCAGTTTCGCACAAACAAAATTTGTTGTAGTGATCGGACAGCGATCTACCAGCCTAGAAGACCAACGAGCAAATTAAAAAAAATCGCTGGTTTCAGATCTTCCAATCTACTTTGCGCTTAGCAACCAAGTGTAATATTTTTCTTTCTGTGCTCTTATGAAGAAGAAAACTCCACATTACTACAATATCAAGAACAGTACACAATATAGACTGGCTTTTAAGCGGTGACCACGCACCATACTTTTGCACATTTAGTCCATGTAGTATTGGGGCGACACGTTTGAGCAAAATGATTAAGTTTTCGGTCAAAGGGTGGGAAAAAATTGTTGTCATGCCCGGTCCAAACAATACCATCTGAAATCTTATTTACTTGTATATATTTTTCAAAAATCGCTGTACCCGTTTATACATTCGCTTCGCATGAGTTATATACTAGCTTGCCTCGTCAATCTCAAAAATGTAGTCTCTTCGCGAGAGAAGGCCTTCGTGAAAAACGACGCAACCCCCATAACATAGAACATTCAGCAAGGTTCTTATCCAGATGATTGACGAAATAGTGCACTGAGAGCGTGTCGACTACCGTGCGATTGAAGATTGAATTAAGATTGTTGTAAGCTGTTGTTGCGTCTAGCACGTGCGAGTAGTGTTAGCGATGACAATGGTGTGAAAATCTTCAGCTCGGTCTGCGATAAGTTTTTGTGAATCTCCACATTGAACGTCGCAGTCTTCACGATGGAAGCACTCCTGTGACATTATTAGCCCAGTGGGCTGGGAAGGCTCGAGTGGTAGCTCACCTTTAGGGGCATTGGTTAACAATTATTAATATACGTACTTTGCGACGATGTAAAGGATGCCGAAACACTGCTGGTGTTGTCTAACTATTCGTAAAAAGGCCCCCAAATTTCAGTTAGCCCTCCCCCAAACATTAATTAGGCCCACCCGAAATTTCAAGATGTCCCTCCCTCAAATTTAGGTTTGCCCACGCCGAAATTTAAAGTCGGCCACGCCCGATTTTCGTTCCGCCCATCCTTAATCTTAAAGTTGGCCCTATTCCAAATTTCAATTTGGCTACCCCTAATTTTGACGTTGGTCCACCCACGAATTTCAATAAATCGCCCCAGAATTTCGAGTCGACGCACGCCACAATTTAGGTTGGCCCACCACCATATCGCCCCCAAATTCAGATTGGCCGACCCCGAGATCGCCCCCATATTTAGGTGGGACCAACCCCATATCACCCCCAAACACATATTGGCCCGCCTCCACAAACCACCAAATTCAAATTGGTGGTCCAATGCCACTTGCAAATCTAGGTTGACCCACCCCCATATAAGCCTTAAACTAACGCTGGCCCACCCCTCGATGACCTCAAATTTAGGATGGCCCACCGCAAATCACCCCCAACCAAGGTTAGTCCTCCCATATAACACCCCCCAATTCAGCTTGGCCCAGCCGCACATCGCCCCCATCCTTAGGTTAGCCCGTCCCCATGTCACCCCCAAATTTAGGTGGGCCCACCCCCATATCATCCCCAAACGTAGTCTGGCCCACCAATCTATAACCTCAAATTTAGGATGGCCCACCGCAAACCACTCCCAAATTTATGCTAGCCCACTCCATATTGCTACAGAACAGCCGCCACAGTGTGGCTACACTGAGGAGGACGAAGACAACGTGTGTGCCTGCTTGATAGAGCGTCGCTATGTCATTTGGTGGAGGTGGACGCTCCCCGTACCCGTCATGCAGCTTCGCAGCGGTCGCAACGGCGACAATTCAACTTCGGCTCCTGCTGGCGGCACTTCATCTACGCAAGCGTCTCCGCCTGCAGAACCGACCTACATCGCCGTTTGCCCACCTTGGCATCCTGGTGTTTTCAACGGAGTCGGCAGTCCTGATGTTGATGACTGGATCCGCTTATGCGAACGTGTCAGCACTAGTCACAGGTGGGATCCGACTATTATGCTTGCCAACGTTCTTTTCTACCTCGAAGGAGCTCCACTGGCGTGCTTCCAGACTCACGAAGAGGAGATCTCGAGCTGGAATCTCTTCAAAGACAAGCTCCGCGACCTTTTTGGCAATCCGCTTGGTCAACTAGTCAATGCCAAGAATGCCCTTACGACATGTGTACAGACGACGACCGAGTCCTACGTGTCGTACATACTCGACGTCTTGGCCCTTTGTGCAAAGGCTGACCCGAATATGTCTGAGGACGATAAGGTTAATCACGTGCTCAAAGGCTTTGCTGACGACGCGTTGAGTTTACTGGTGTTTACGAACGTTACCAGCATCGATACCATCCTCAAGGATTGCCGCCGTCTCGAGCATGCTAAAAGCCACCGGGTATCCCAGCACATCACGCGACTTCCCAACACAGCTGCTACGTCATCCTGTGACGACCACTTCCACCAGCCATCGCGATGTGACAACTTGACCCGCATCATTCGTCGTGAGGTCGAAGCGGCACAACCGGCGGCCCCTACATTCCCGTTACCTTATCATTCTCCGGTGACAATCTCCTTGATCCAGGCCGTCGTCCATCAAGAGTTGTCCAACGTCGGCCTGCAATCCATTCGTTCCGTACGCTCGGAACCTCTTTCTCTCCGCACGTCACCACCCCGCTCTTTTTACTCCTTTTATGGACAACGCAACCCCTCCGAATGGCGAACCGTGGACGACAAGGCGATCTGTTTCAACTGCAGACGCATTGAACGCATTGGCTCGCCACTGCCGCAGCCGCTGGACTTTTCCGACGCGCTATTCTCCTGATTACCACCCTCGGCCCTCTAGCGCGTCCTTTTCCTTCGCTCCTTCTTTGCCCGCGCCACTATCTGACCCTGCGACGCCTTTTACACAACCCCACTACTCCTGCTCGCCTTCTCCCTCCCGCCGCCAATCTCGCTCGCCCCCGTGACGCCGTGGTCCTCCTCCGACCTACTCGCCGCACCTATGACCGGAAAGCAAGACAGTACAGCTTCTGGAGGTGAAATTGCAATCACGACATTGTCACGAAATGCTCGCTTCAGTTTACCCACGGACAAGAATCTTTTAGACGTTCTCGTCGACCATGTTCCTGTGTTCGCGCTGACTGACAACCGGGACGCATGGGTCAATTATGAGTGCTGCTCTTCGCCGTCGGCTCAGGAATATTCTGATGCCTGCCCCGAACCGAGTTGTGCAAGTCACCGACGGATGGACTGTCGCTATTGTTGGCATGTGTTCTGCCCGACTCACCATTGCTGAGAGACATACCGTCGTACTCTTCACCGTCACCGAGCATTGCCCTTACGAACTCATTCTCGGTCTGGAATTTTTTGGCAGTCATTCTGCCCTCATTGACTGTTCAGCCGGCTCACTTCACCTTGACTTGCCTCTTCTTGCCGACCCTGTGGACCCGCCTCCAAGCCATTTGAGCTGCATAGATTTTATTCGCCTACCGCCTCACTCTGTGACACACGTCGACTTGCTGTCCTCACCAGCTGTACCTGACGGCAATTACGTGGCAGCACCAATTCCGGCCGTTATGCTTACACAAGGTGTTACCGTGCCGCACGCTGTGCTGAAAATTACTGGTAACCACACCTGCCATCCCCTTGTCAATTCCGCGCTCACCGCGCAAGTTCTGCCTCAGGGGATCTCCTTGGCTATAGTTAGCGCTTTGCAGGATGATGAGGTCGAGCCATTCACAATGGAAGATTGTTATAGCTCAGCCCATACCGTGACGTCATCGCACGGTACTGACGTCGACATTGAGAAGATGGTTTCCTCTGACCTTACATCTGCTCAATCTGAAGCAGTTTCCCGCGTTCTTGGAGGCTATCGCGACATTTTAAAATTTGACAATCGACCCTTAGGTCAAACATCCGCCGTAACCCATCGCATAAATACTCTCGACGCGAACCCTATTCGTCGACGTCCATATCGTGTTTCTGCGTCGGAACGAGATGTTATGCAACAGGAAGTCAAAAAGATGCTCGCAAAGGACATTATCGAGCCTTCTTGTAGTCCCTGGGCATCTCCCGTCGTACTTGTCAAAAAGAAGGATGAAACGTGGCGCTTTTGTGTAGATTCTTGCCACCTGAACAAAATCCCAAAAAAGGACGTGTACCCTCAGCAACGTATTGATGACGCTCTAGATTGCCTGTACCGCGCCACCTATTCTTCTATCGACTTACGCTCCGGCTACTGGCAGATATCCGTCGACGACATGGACCAAGAGAAGACTGCATTTGTTACCCCTAACGGACTTTATCAGTTCAAGGTGATGCCTTCCTGTCTCTGTAGCGCGCCCGCCACCTTCGAACGAATAATGGACTGTTTCTTCAGGGGTTCAAGTGGTCCACCTGTTTGTGCTATCTGGACGACGTCATCGTTTATTCGCCCACATACGACACGCATCTAGACCCTTTTTTAACGATTCTTGGCGTGTTCCGCCGTGCCGGCCTCCAGTTCAACTCGTCAAAATGTCACTGCGCTCACCGTCTAATCGCCATCCTTGAACGCCTCGTGGACGCCAGAGGCGTGCGACCCGATCCAGACGAAATTCGCTCCGTTACGAATTTTCATGTTGTGAAGTCTACTAAGGACGTTCGTAGTTTCGTAGGGTTGTGCTCTTATCTTCGACGCTTTGTGAAGGATTTTGCGACCATCGAACGTCCCCTTACCGACCTCTTGAAGAAAGACGCCCCCTTTTTTGGGGTCCTGACCATGCCGCATCTTTTTCGGAGCTGACTACTCTCCTTACCACGCCTCCAATTTTGGCCCACTTTGACCTGTCTGCCTCAACGGAAGTTCGAACTGATACCTGTGGTCACGGCATAGGAGCAGCGTTAGCACAACGCCAGCGTGGACCTGATCGCGTTATAGCCTACGCCAGCCGACTTCTATAACCCGCCTAACGCAATTATTCAATCACAGAGCACGACTGCCTCGATCTTGTGTGGGCTGTTCAGATGTTTCGTACATACTTGTACGGGCACCCCTTCTGTGTCATCATTGATCACCGCGCTCTCTGCTAGCTATCCTCGCACAAGGACCCCACGGGACGACTCGCTCGCTGGGCATTACGCCTGCAAGAATATACCTTCTCCGTGGTATATAAGACGGGACGCTTGCATCAGGATGCCGATTGTTTGTCCCGCTACCCCGTCGACGAACCCGCTGATGCGGACGCCATCGCTTGCGCTTTCTCTGTGTCCTAGTTGCTTCAAATCGACAACGAGCAAAGGCGCGATCCTTCATTACGAGCCCTCATTGACCATCTGGAGTCAACTCCTGGCGACGCCTCTCTCCGGGTGTTTCTGCTTAGGGAGGCGGCATTATACCGCGGCAGTTTCGATCCACACTGCCTTTTCCTTCTGCTCGTCATTTCATCGCACCTGCGTTCGACTTCCCTGGACCAACTTCACGACGCTCCCTTGGCTGGACACTTGGGCGCCTTACGCACATACGACCATGTACGCCGTCGATTCGTTTGGCCGGGTCTCGCCCGCTCTGTTCGGCGCAACGTTGCCGCTTGTGAGCTCTGCCAGCGCCGGAAGAAGCCCTCCACACCTCCAGCTGGATGTCTCCAGCCGATCGACATCCCACCCGAACCATTTTTCCGTGTTGGTCTAGACCTTTTTGGACCATTTACTCTCTCTGACTCCGGAAATAAATGGGTCGCCGTGGCTACCGATTATGCTACGCGCTACGCAATCACCAGAGTCCTCCCGTCAAGTTGTGCTACTGACGTTGCTCACTTTTTTCTCGATGACATCATTTTAGTACCCGGTGCTCCGCGCCAATTACTCACTGATCGGGGCCGCAGCTTTCTCTCGGCAGTCGTTGAGGACATCCTCCGCTCCTGCTCGACAAGGCACAAGTTTAGCACGTCCTACCACCCACAGACATAGAGACTCACGGAGCGCCTCAACCGGGCCGTCACCGACATGCTTTCGAAGTACGTTCCGATCGACTACCACGACTGGGATCTTCATTTACCATATGTGACGTTCGCGTATAATTCATCGCGTCAGGACACCGCCGGCTATTCGCCATTCTATCGCCTATATGGCCGAGAACCAGCGTTGCCCTTGGACACTTTGCTGCCCTCGGCCACAAGTTCAGCCACTGAATACGCCCGCAACGCGATTTCACACGCCGACCACGCACGCCAGCTCACGCTCACCCGTCTCGAGGCTTCACAGGAGCGTCAGAGTCACCTCTGACTGCCACCAACGCGACGTGCACTTTACTCCGGGTTCCCTGGTGCTTCTCTGGTCACCCATTCGACGTGTGGGCCTTTCCGAAAAGCTGCTGTCGCGCTACACTGGCCAATACCGTGTTGTGCGACAAGTGACTGTTGTCACGTATGAAATCCTCCCCGCCGACCTCTCAGCGTCGTCGTTAGTGGCAAGTAACATCGTTCACGTGGCGAGGCTAAAGCCATACCACACACATTTCACTGGGGATGTGTAGATTAAGCACCGGGACGGTGCTTCTACCGCCGGGGCTCAAGCTGCGGAGCAGACGCCACAGTGTGACTGCACTGAGGAGGAAGAAGACGACGTGTGCCTGCTTGATATAGCGTCGCCATTTTGGCCTCTGTTAGCTTCCCTGTAAATAAATTGTAAATAGCATTGGGCATCAGCTACAGAAACAATATATTTCACAAGTGGTCCTTTTTACCGCGCCCCAAAGATAGCCCCCGAAATATGACAAAACTACCACGTGACCGGACGCTTGCGCAACGTTATTGTGCTGCCCTCAAGCGTGCGACGGATGAACAAGGTCGGCTGCAGCGAGATTGGCTCGCGACCGGGCGTTATGCTTGATGTAGGTATCTGGACATGGGGCCCTTATCGCATGACGTTGCAAATGCATGGTGCTGGCCTAGCGTTGCCGAGGCTATAACTCGTGTTAGACCACGAAAAAGAAAAGACGAAAACAGGATTTTGATTCTGCTTTAAAGAAGGAAAGGGCGAAGTGCGTGGGAACGATGGAAGGCGATGACAGCTGTACAATGTTGCTTTTATACACAAATGTCCTTGTAGAATTTTTCGAATTGAACGATGATGCTACAACTTTAAACCTTAGTGCTGGAATAACAGCGGAAAAAATCACACAGGGACGAAGCTAACTAATGGTAAAAAAACCTTGGCTATATTCAAGGAAGATTACGCATGTCTTCTTAAGACGATGGCTCTTTTCGCACTGGCCCCATCTGCTCTCCCTCTCACGCTTATTGTGTACCAGACGTTCTTTCTTGATCCCGCACCCCGCACGTGCGCATTGCTTCGTGGTGTCAGTATCGGGTGAATGCGTCTGGCTTCACACTTGTTCACCGGCACGTCAGCCTCAGAGAGAGGGCACCGCGGGCTGTTCCAATTTACCGTATCTGGATCATAGCTTATGAACCGCGTTTGGACAAATCTCAGCGATCTGCAATATATCCTGTGCTCCTCAGGTGCCCGTATCCCTGGGTGTGCTCCTCAGCAAACTATTTGGCTGTCACCAGCGCTGAGCAGCAGCTATGGCTTACTCCAATTAGGACAGAGAGGACATGTTTTTGGCTCTAGGCGCGCGAAGTCGACATAGAAAGCATGCAGTTGAGCTATTTCAACGCTGACATCCAGGTACGCGCCCGAGCTCAATGACAATTCTGTGTGCATATGAAACGCTGAGACAGACTGGGACTTTTACGGAGAAACAACAGAAATATCCAATCCTGGGCGAGGACGTGGAGACAGATATTCTGTCAACGATTTCTTTAGACCCAAATGCAAGTGTTCGTAGTCTGGGTGCTTATGCTAGAGTGTCGAAGTATGCAGTGCGGAGAGTACTTCAGAAGAGGCAGCTTCATCCGTACTACGTGTAGCTGCATTTTAATCAAGACGGAAATAGACGCAGGCTTTGTCAACAAAAAACGGTAGACCAAGAAGCTACTTTCTCACATAATGCCCAAGTGAACATCCACAACGCTCACTATTGCAGTGACGAAAACCCTCACTGTGTCTTGAAGACGCATCATCAGTATCAGTGGTCAGGTTATGTGCGGTGTGGAATTTACAGTGGCATTATCACTGGCCTCTTGTTTAGTGATATCGCGCTTACAGGCGAAAGATACGTCAACGACATCCTTGATGGGGTGCTTGAGGACTTTCTTTGCGAAGTTCCATTGGCTAGGATCAAGGATATTTGGCATCATCATCATGATGCTACCCTGCACGGCAGCAGAAGAGCTTGCAAATCACGTCATGAAGTATTCCCGCAGCAGTGGATTGGACGGCATGGGCGGCAGCGCTTGGCCGGCATGGTCGCCAGATTTAACTTCCCTCAGTTTCTTTTTCCGGGGCTACGTCAAGGATCAAGTGTTCCGGACACCAACCACAACATCATAGAACCTAAAAGAAAAATAGGAGAAGTCTGTAGCTCCAACCCTGATTTCATGATCAAGAGTGCCCCGGAAAATGTGCCTATGAGATGCCAAATGTGCATCGCAGCAGATGGTGAGCTCTTCGAACACGCATTAGAATCCAAGTGCGCTTTTTGGATTGAAGGTCACTGGAAAATCATTCCGGCCCTAACTTCGTCTCCCCCACCAAACCCCATTACACTCCGTCGACAGGCTGCCAGCTCTTGCCCATTTGAAGCACCAAAAAATAACGCTATGTTCTTGTTATCTTTCGTCTCCTTAGAAGCTTTATCCCTTCTGCACCACTCGGCCAGCAGCACGCATTTGCGCCGCTATCTGATAAACACCGCATGCCCAGAAACCTGCACGACACGTAACGCCCTATCGCGGTCCAGTCTTGCTGCAGCCGACCTTGTTGATGCGTCGTGGGCTTGAGAGCAGCAAAATAACGGTGCACAATCGCCCCGTCACGTGGTATTTTTTCATATTTTGCGGTCTTTCTTTGGAACGCGGAAAAAAGGACTACGTGAGCTATATCGCGTTGGAAAGAATTTATTGAGAGGTTTCTCAAGGTGCTCTACAACTTAGCCTATCACACTTCAGCTCTGCAGCATATACTTTAAAAGGTGATTATTTAAACATACCTAATCCGTTAGTAAAGGGGAAAATAAACAATAGCCTGAGTAACTCTATAAGCCAGGGCCAGTATTATGCATCCGGTTGAACTCGGTTCCGGAGTGCCTTTCATTCTTAATGCTTTGGCTCTGTTATGTGGGACAACCTGTATACTGTAGGGAAGAGGAATTCCCGGTGCTGTAGCTCCATCGCCAGTCGTCCGGGAGGGGGGAGGTCGAGATCGCCTGGGCTGCTCTGGTTGAGGCGCTGCGAACGTTGCCTCTTGCGCAATCTTTTGTTCGCATTAGATTTTGGGATAGGTAGTGCGGCCTTGCGCCCTACCCCCCCCCCCCTCCTGGAATTACGCAAGCGAACTCTGCCATCCGTTATGGCTTGGGATGCCAGCCAGACATCCCTGGCAGTTTCAGCAGCCATCCTATGTGCCGGTGCCGAGTAACCGCGGGATCAGTGTCGCCGATGAGAAAGACTTTGAAGAATGAATGGAATCGAAGGAAAGAGTGACGCGCTTGCCTGCACATCCCTACATGAATCAGTCGTGTATGTTTTGCCAACATCTGTTTACTTCACCACGGGTACATTTAGAAAACAATTTCTTTAAAACACACAGCAAAATAGACATTCCATATAACAGACTTAAACCACTTGCTTTACCTTTTGGATAATTAATGGTGTCCCGCACGAAAATTGGAAACCTTCTTCAAAAAATTAAGAAGCCGTATTCCACCCCTAAATTTTATCTACACACGTCTGCCTTGGCGCTGTCCCCTCCATGCCATTTCTGCAAGACCCTGAAATTATCGATAAATTTTTATTACCTTCTCCCTAATTCGCATTTTACAGAAAAAACATCTTTGAAACTGCCATTCTGAAACTTAGGCATCGCTATAAACACTGAAAAAATTATCTCCTTCAGGGTAACTACATTGGGTTTCAGCCACACGAACCAATATGCAAGGCCGTCTGGGAGTTTCTTGGGGACGCAAGGAGAATACCTAGTTATTTAAGCGATTTATTACTTATTATTTAAGAAAATTTCCATTTAGGTTAACTTAATGATTTATTATTTAATAATCAACAAAATTCAAAATAAATTTATTAAAAATTACGAAATTCTAGTTTCCTCTCATTTCAAAAACACACGTTTTCCTATAGGTTATCGCTTGAGGCGTCGCGCGCTCCCACCACCCACCAAGCAACGCGGTAAAACGCAAGCGGTCGCGTTTCGGCGACTTCAGACAAACACATACCCACACCCATAATACATCAACAAAATCACAGGGGGCAAGGAAAGCGACCAATGTAGGCTCTGTTCAGAAACAGGAACACTCACACACATAATGTGGGAATGCAGCTCGCTCCCATTTTCTCATCCCCCCGTCTGCAGCGAGACTGACCGGGCAGCCTGGCTCAGTTCCAGGGACGTCCACCGACAACTTGAACTGGTGGACTGGGCGGAGAAGGCCAAGCAAGCCCAGGGCCTTACTTGAGCTCAATCCCTCAGCCACGTCCCCCTTTACCCTTGCCCCTTTCAATAATGTTTATCACCACCACCACCGATAACCCTTTTCCGTTAAATCGCTGGCATCTTGGCCAATTCCCCGTTGTGGGTACGCGCGTACTGTTGCGCCATTGCCATCAACCATGCCACTGTATCCAGCTGCTAGCTTCGTTTAGCCGAGGTACCCACGCAGCAGTGGGCAACGGCGCACTCCCGACAACCGGCCAATATGCTTTGCGTGTGGTCTACTTGGCCACATTGCACGATTTTGCCATCGCCGCGCCACAACCTACCGACGTAGAGTCTACTCCGAACCATATGTTTCACCGTACCCGTCGTTCTCCGCATCTCGCAACCCAGGTCAGATGTCTTCATGCTAGGAACAACGCCCTCTTGTTGAACGCTGTTCGCCATCGCCTCGATGCCGCTCGCTCTTTCGCCAAGGCGTCGCCGTCCTTCTACTCCGGAACGGGAGTTCCATACATAGCAGTTAACTGTGAGGAGGCTAGAGAAACTTCTTGCAGTGGATTAACTCGCTCTTTGAAATAGTTCGACGTTTTTTACCACACTTGTGCACCCCTCTTCATTTTTATGTAGGCTCAGTATTGAATCCAATAAGTTTTAGTGCTTACAAACGAACGCACTGTGGGATACGACGAATAATGAGTTGTTTTCTATCATTTTTTTGTTGTTCTTTTCAGGTTTTTTACCTGCAACCCGTCGCGAGAAGACTCATGTGCATGCTCGCGCAAGCCAACGCTTCCGGCATTGTATTCTAGTGCACTGCTGTGGCGCACAGCGTCGCATGGACGGAACACGCGGAGTGAAATGTATTGTGACTGAACTGGCTGCGTAGTTTCCACAGCGTTGACTGCTCTGTATGGAAAGGAATATAATAACTGCAGTTCCAGAGGCAGGAACGGCATCACCCACGAAAGACCAAGGCCTCTCCCTTCTCCGACTGATGTGGTTGATGAATATGTACACGGCGTTGCTGCTCCTGCTCTCGTCGACACTGATGCCGCAGTTTCAGTTCTTAGTGGCAAACTAAGAACTGTCAGAAAGGTTACGATACTACTGTCAAACGTGTCACTTCGTATTGCCAGCGCAGACCGCATCACGCCGGCGGCTACATGTACTGCTGGCTCTGTGATAACAGCCTCCTCTACACCGTCGGATTTTCGATGCTGAATTCTTGTTCCCGCGATCTTATTTTTGTCTTAGGACATTCTTTCCGCTAATAACACCGTTATCGACTGTTCTCGAGCTGAAGTGGAATTTCAAATGCTTTTCTACAACCCGTTTCTTGACGCTCGTGAAGCTGAAGACAGAGTATTTGTTGAAGAAGACGTTGCAGTGTCACCGGATTCCTCGACCCTTGGCACGGTGTCCTCCAACATCGTCACTGATGCAAGCGCACGTTTTAAGTCATCTGCTGTCTTTGTTCGTCGCAAATGTTACCCTCTGCCTTTTGCTCTTTAGAAGTTTCTGACGACGTCAGCCGACAACTTGTATCCAATCAATTGTCATGTCCCCTCATTTTGCTTTACGGGGAATGCATTGGCCACGTTCAGTGTGTCGGCCATGCTTCCATCATCGAAATGCCAACTGGTTCTATGACCACTCATGAGGTCGTCGTAGTGAGCTACAAGCCCGCGCGAGAGCCGACCTTGACCGATGCTCTAAATATCTATCTCTATCGGTGAAATGTTGACTGTTTCCGAACGTGCCAAGCTTCCATGCCTTCTCGTCAAGTTGTTATTCTTTTGACTGTCAGCCTGTTGCCTTGTGCCACACGCCATCGGTTTATTACCGGACCGACACGGGTACCAATGCACCACTGCGACAAAGACCATATCGGGTGTGCGCACCATAGTGCCGTGATATCGATAATTACGTCGAGAGCCCATATGCTCAAGTGCGGCGTCATCCAGCATTCACAATAGGACCCACAAAAGGAGCATTCACAATAGGAGCATTCACAAAAGGGGTGATCCCCAGTTGTTCTTGCTAAGAAGAAGGATGGATCTATTCATTTGTGTGTCGATTAGCGTCATCTCAATGACGTTTACGTTTTACAAAAAAATCGACGATGCCCGTGACTCGCTTCAAGGCGCCTAGTTCTGTTTTATCACTAACGCAGCGAAAATTCGCAAGTTCTTCTGGGACGAGACTGTCAACCTGGAATGGCTTTTGTCACGCCAGATGGCATGCATGAATTTGGTTTATGCATTTCGGGTTTTGCAACGCCTCCTCAGCATTTGAGCGTCTCATGGACAGCCTTTTGCGTGGTCTCAAGTGGAAACGGCGCCTGTGCTACTCAGATAACGTGGTTATTTTTTCACCCTATTTGAGCTCAGGATCCTTGGTCATGTGGTATCAAAAGATGGTGTCTTTCCTGACGCCACCAAGCTCGGTGCAGTAGGTGACATGCCGAAACCTTCCTCCATAAGAGAACTTCGCTTCTTAGTTGGCGTCTGTTCTTACTTTCCCCACTCATTCGGAATTTGAAGTCCACCACCGCTCCCTTGAATCAGCTTCTACGGAGCGACTCGGCCAATTTTGCCTCGTCGCCCACCTGTGACGATGCCTTCCAAGAGTTGCGTTGTTTACTAACATTGCCGCCGATACTGCGTCACTTCGACCCTGAACTTCTGACTGAAGTACACACGAACACCATTGGTGTTAGGGTCATCGGTGTGGTTGCGCAGCGCAAACCTGACTTCCACGAGCACGTCGTTGCATACGCAAGCCGCCCCCTCACCAAAGCAGAGATGAATTATTCCGTTGCAGAAAAGGGATGCTTGGCCATTACCTAGGCATTTGGCGGATTTAGAACTTACCTCTATGGCCGTACGTTAGACGTAATTACAGATCACTATGAGTTTTTTTTTCGGTCCAGATGGAAGGACCCCTCCGACCGATTAGCTCGCTGTGCTTTGCGAGTGCTAGATTTCGACTGGAGCGTTGTCTACAGCTCTGGCCGCCTCCACACCGAAGCCGACGCGCTTTCATGTTCGCCCGTGTCAACCGAAGGGGCTGCCTGCCCGATTGCCACTGACGAAGTACTTTCGTCCCCAGCAGGCTGCGGGATGGCTTGGAAAATACAGAAGGATGCCTGGATAATTGCTCTTCTCCGCTTTCTTTCAAACCGTTCGACTCTGTCTCCACCGCATTATAAAGCAGATATCGCCTGGGAACTATATCGTCGAGCGTGCGACGCTCTCTACGGCCCAACGCTGACGTGGTCGCAACACCTTCCACATACAGCGCCTGAAGCCGCATTGCGCCCCACACTTGTTCATGATGAGTCGCCAGGATGGCTCCTTTTCTGACTGATGGGGCGTGATTGTATTGAAGGGCAATGCCCGCCACTGCAGCTCGGGCTTACCTGCCAACGCTGGCTGCTGCGCTCTTGTCATGTCTTTTACGCATAAGCATATATATATATATATATATATATATATTGTCATGGGGTAGTGAGGGTGAAGAAAGCAAGAATACGGTGGAATACAAAACTAGCTTTTATTGGGGGAACCTGTGCCCACAAAAACAGGCTACACTTATAGCACAACGATAGCGGCGAACACGGTCGGCGATCGTCGGAAATCTGATCAGCGGCTCAAGTGCGTCGGCTTTTATACAGCAGTCATCGAATGTTCCAGACTAATCGTTCGGACCCGCATGCCTTCCACAAAGTTCTACAACATTCGAGTCACGCGATGAAATCAGATAACACAAGGTTTGGCGACAACACAGCGGATAGAAGCATCGATAACTTTCCAGAAACTTCGGATACATGCAGACGCGTCCCGCGCTGTGCTATAACATTTGTTAGGCGGCGAAACGTGGTCACCTGTTAAAAGCAGCAACCGCACCTCCATCGGTTGCTGCTTTTAGTTTTCCGGATACGGGCTCGCTGACCGGCCCCGGGCTGTGCCAGTGTATGGTCGGCGCTGCGGCGACAGGTAGCGGCCTGGTGATGGCGAACGCGACGGTCGTCTAGAGCTCCACTGAGTAGCGGCGAGGTAGTCGGCGATATCGCAAGGGCGTGCACCTCGCTGCGGGCGCGGAGCATTGACGGCGAAACCTCGCAGTCCCATCTCCCGGTATGGGCATCGGCGATACACGTGGCCAGCTTCTCCGCAGTGATAGCAGAGCGGACGGTGGTCGGGGCTCGCCAAATGTCCGTCTTCCTCGCGTAGGTGCGCTGGGCGACGGGTGGGCGCGCTGGCGGCGGCGGCGGCGGACGACGGAATTGCGTCGTTGCAGGGCCCTGGCGTGGTCGCGGAGGGGGACCTTGACGGCCTGCGACGGCGGCGTAGGTCATCGCTTCTGGCTGGGGCTGCAGTAATTGAGGTTGCACCTCAGGAACCCCAAGCGATCGCTGAACCTCATCTTTCACGATGTCAGCGATCGAAGCTACTTGAGGCTGCGACGAAGGCAGGACCTTGCGCAGTTCTTCGCGCACAATGGCCCTGATGGTCTCTTGAAGGTCGTCCGAACCTAGTCCTTGGATGGCATACTGCGGCGTGTACCCCTGGCGGTTATATTGCCGGGTGCGCATCTCCAGAGTTTTCTCGATCGTCGATGCCTCTGCAGAAAACTCAGCCACAGTCTTCGGTGGGTTACGAATAAGTCCGGCGAAAAGGTCTTGCTTGACGCCGCGCATCAGGAAGCGCACTTTTTTCTCCTCCGACATTTCCGGGTCGGCGTGCCGGAAAAGACGGGCCATCTCCTCCGTGAAGATTGCGATCGTCTCGTTTGGCAGCTGCACTCTGGTTTCTAGTAGAGCTTGGGCTCGCTCTTTTCGAGTCACGCGATGAAATCAGATAACACAAGGTTCGGCGACAACACAGCGGATAGAAGCATCGATAACTTTCCAGAAACTTCGGATACATGCAGACGCGTCCCGCGCTGTGCGATAACATTTGTTAGGCGGCGAAACGTGGTCGCCTGTTAAATATAAGTACACGTGTCAATATATATATATATATATATATATATATATATATATATATATATATATATATATATATATATATATATATATATATATATACCCTCCAGATACCCTTTGGACCCTAGAGGTTATCTAACCGGCGCACTACATGACCTTCCCAGCTCTATTTTTTCTCTTGATGTCAATTAGAATCTCGTCTATACCCGTTTCCGCTCTGATCCAAACCACTCTCTTTCGGTCTCTTAACGTTGTGCCGAGCAATCTTCGCTCCGTAGCTCTTTGCGCGGTCCTTAACTTGTTCTCAAGCTTCTTTGTCAGTCTCCAAGTATGTGCCCCATATGTCAGCATTGGTAAAATGCACTTATTGTACACCTTCCTTTTCAATGATAATGGTAAGCTTCCAGTCAGGAGCTGACAATGTCTGCCGTATGGGATCCAACCCATTTTTATTGTTCTAAGAATTTCCACCGCATGATCAGGGTTCCCTGTGATTATTTGACCTCGGTAAACATACTCCTTCACGGACATTACCGGATGAGTGGCGATCCTGAAACCTTGTTCTTTTGCCCGCCTATTCATCGTTATCTTTGTCTTCTGCATATTAATCTTCAACCTCACTCTCACGCTCTCTCTGTTAAGGTCTTCAATCATTTGTTGTAACTCGTCTGCATTGTTGCTGAATAGAACAATGTCATCGGCCAACCGAAGGTTGCTGAGAAATTCGCTGTCGATCCTAACGCCTACGCCTTCTCAGTTTAGTAGCTTGACTACTACTTCCAAACACGCAGTGATTCATTGGAGATATTGTGCCGCCCTGTCTGACCCCTTTCTGCATAGGCATCTTCCTGCTTTTATTGTGTAGAATTACTGTGCCTGTAGAAGCTCTGTAGATATTTTCCAAGGTATTTACGTAAGCATTGTGTACTCCTTGATTACGTCATTCCTCTGTGACTGCTTGTATCTCTACTGAATCAAATGCATTTTCGTAATCTATGAAAGCCATATAAAGAAAGCTTATTGCACTTTGCGGATTTATCGATAACCTGATGAATGACATGGATGTAATCCATTGCAGAGTATCCCTTCCGAAAGCCAGCCTGTTCCCTTCGTTGAACAAAGCCCAGTGTTGCCCTTATTCTATAAGAAATTATTTTGGTAAATATTTTATATAATACTAAAAGTAAGTTCATGGGCCTATAATTTTTCAATTCTTTAGCGTCTCCCTTTCTGTGCATTATTAGTTTAATGTTTGCATTCTTCCAGTTTTCTGTGACCCTTACAGTCGATAGACACTTCTTGTAAAGAGCCGTCACTTTTGAATCATTATGTCTCGTCCCTTGTCGATTAAATCGACTGTTACAGCATCTTCTCCTGCCGCACTTCCTCGTTTCATGTCTTGCAAGTCCCTTCTGACCTCATCACTAGCTATAGGAGAAATTTGTGTATCCTGTTCATTACTGTTTTTAATTAAGGTATACGGACTCCCCTGGGTATTAGGTTGGTATAGTAATAGTACAGGTTAGTATAGTATATATAAGTTATATAGTATATCGCCCATGATATTACCCTGCTTGCATTGCATACATCTTGGTTTGTCCTATGCCAATTTCCTTCTGACTGATTTCAGGCACCTATTTTTTACGGCTTCGTCACTCTGTCTAACGCTATAGTTTCAAATATCCCTTATTTTCGCTTTGTTGATCAGTGTGGACAGTTCTTCGAATTCTATCGCATCACTTGAGTTGGACACTTTCATCTTTTGTCATTTCTTTATTAGGCACTTTGTTAGTTCGGAGAGCTTGTCTACTGTTTGCCTTCGTGCATTGCCTTCCACTTACAATTGCTGCCTCTTAAGCCAGTGTTGTTGCACTTTCAATCATTAACTCTATGTCATCATCATCTCTCTGTTCTAAGGCTGCATATTTGTTTGCAAGCACCAGCCTGAATTTATCTGCTTTTATCCTTACTGCTTCGAGATTGACCTGTTTCTTCATGACCAGTTTTGCTCTTTCTCTCTTCAAATTGAGGCGAATCCTAGGCCTCACTAACCTATGATCACTGCACCTGCAGCCTACCTATCACTTCTACATCCTGCCCGCACTCTGCTGGGATCAGCAGAAAGTATCAAGCCAATTTCATTTCTTGTTTCGCCATTATGGCTTTTCCAGGTCCACTTTTTGTTGCTACGCTTCCTGAGAAAGGCGTTCACTATTCGAAGCTTATTCCTTTCTGCTAATTCTACCAGCATCTCTTCTCTAGCATTCCTAGAATCGACGCCGTAGTTTCCAATAGCTTGTTCAGCAGCCTGCTTTTTCTCTACTTTTGCGTTGAAGTTGCCCATTACTATAGTATACTAAGTTTGCACTTTTCTCATCGCTAATTTACCAATTTATCAGAAATTATCTACTTTGTCATTATTGTGACCGGAATTTGGAGCGTAGGCTTGTACTACCATTAATCTACGCCTGTTATTAAGTTTGATTACGACTACAGCTACCCCCTCATTAATGCTCAAGAATTTGTCAATGTTGCGCGCTATGTCCTTAGTGATTAGGCATTAGGATTACCCTGTATTGCTTCTTATTTAGGAGACTTCTATAGCACAGGAAATGCCCGTTATTCAGTAATGTATAAGCCTCACCAGTTCTTCTAATGTTACTAAGGCTGTTACTCGCTGCTTTCTTGCCAAACAGACAACGTGGGTCACTAGTCATGGCCCCTAAGTATCCCGAAACTAAGTTTCTAGAAACGGAGCGTTATGACAACAAAAGAAACCGCAACAATAAAGATCAGAGCGAGTAAGAAATGATTTCAAGTTCGCTTGCGCGTTGAACGGCTTCAGGCACATTAAGTGGATGACTCGGTCCACTTAATGCGAGTACGTATTCGAGTCTCACGCTGAGGTGTTGTGGCTGCTGAATGCCAACGGCCACAACCTCCTATTAGACTGGGTGGGGAGGAGTAAAGACCGGAGGTGTGTTGATTCGTCGGAGTTGTGAAATAATTGTTTTATGATGGGTGGGTATGGCGCAGCAGTTTCAGTGGCCAACTACATTGGTTTATTTTGCTTCGTTCTTTCCTGTTCTTGCGGAACGCTGTGGAACCCTGTGCAACAGCCCGGTGGAACCAAAGGCGAAAGAAATCTGGCGTTTTCAGGTGCATGAGCGAATATTCAATTATGGCTGAAGTTGGTCAGGCCATTCAGTTCCACAGTATTCAGTGCCGGCTCATCAGCTGTAGCTCCGTTGTTTTATGTATATTAGTTGCCACTGTTAGTATTAGCTTTTTAGGAAGATGTACCACCGGGAAGTCTACAGAGTAGCTGCGATATCAAAGAATGAAACGCTACCTTGGTTGTGGCGCACGTCTAAACAATTTTAACTTGAAACGGAAGTGCACATTTGTGTACGTGATGGCGAACGTCAATAAACTAAGGCACGTGCCCGGTATGCAGGCAGCAAAACAGACGAGAAAAATTAAGTGAAGTCATGTAAATATCTGGAAGGATATTGCTCCTTTGACTACTAGAAGTACTACCCTTCACAGACTTCGGATAAGACACTTGTAGCATTAAACTGGCAGTGCTATGAAACAGTTGGCTAACAGAGCATCCCCCCCCCCCCTGCGTGTGTATGTGCGGGACTGGGCAGGGCTCGATGGTCGAAGAAACTTGTTGACGCCGATTTGAAGCGCTGGGTATGTGGCACTCGGTCGATGCTGGTCCAACGAAACTCTTCGATGCCAGCCTGGATCACGGGTATGTGCCAGTCTTTGTGTGCCGATATTCAAAGAGCTTATTTGAAGCCAACTTGGTTCGCTAAGTATGTGCAACTGGACTTGTGCCGCTCTACAGTGGCGAAAAATATGCCTTAAATTTATTCGATGTTCAGCAGAATCAAACCCACGTCACAAGGTTTTCTCACGGACTTGATACATTAGGATGCATTGGACTGGCTACATCAGGGGGCTGCGATGAAAACACGATGGGTATGTGCCACTTTCAATGAACCTTCCTTCAACTTTCGTAACTGAGTATTTACCACTGAGTGTGCACCAAGCAAGGTGCTGGATTGCCGCACTTCTCCTCTCAGAGGCCACACGCGAACATCTCGTCTGCGCCACTAGATGTCGCAGTTTGTCCAGATTTAAGCGTGAGAGAGAATGCCGGTTGCCGCATGACGCGTTTCTGAGCGCACCCGTGCGCCTAGCATTTGGGATGCCACGCGCACGCTCCTTGGTGTTCTTGCGAAGCACTTAGTGTTCTCACGAAGGCTTCGCGGTGTTCTTAGGGGAGCGCTTTGTGTTCTTAGGAAATCGCTTCTTAATGCTTTTAGGGAAGCGCGAGAAAGTAGTCCCGCTGCAGGACACGTCTCATACAAAAAACGTTCGTCCGGCGGCAGTAGGTTGTGTACCTATACGGAGAAAGTACTGAAGCATCACCGTCGACGTTAATCATGAGGTTGGTTCTGCGGCTTTTTTACGCGTGAATGTATATTGAAGATTCACGATGGGGGTATACGGAGCTAGGCGATAAACGTTGGCCCAGCCCCAAGGATGAGCCCAGCGGCACAGATCTCGCAGCGGATGTCAGATGATCAAGATAAATATAAGTGAGCGGCGCTGCGGATGTCGTCATCGGCACAGGTGGTGCGGTGCGAAGTCGCGAGCGTAGCGCGTCGCGAAGCGGCTGGCTTCAGCGCTCGCAGAGCCACGTAATCGGTTCTGTATCGGCGCTTGGAAAAAACCGTCGGTGCTTCATTGCTGTGAAGTAGTATGAACGCAGCGGGTCCTTCTCATGATCTTGCAACTGAACGGCCAGCTAGAAGAGCGAGAGTCAACGGAAGTGCCGTCTAAAACAGCGTGAGTGTACCGATTAAGAAGTTGTCGCTAGATGTTAACCCCGCCGAACGCGCAAGGCAATACATTCTAGGGTAGACATGCCAAGGAGGCCGCCGAAGACATTCAGCTCGACTAGCAACACGAGCTTCCCATCATGCCGACTGCCTACCCGAAGTCAAGTCGGAGTAGGAAGAGCAATGAGAGGAAATAATTCGATAAAGAGGAGAAGAGTTTGATAAACAATGATGGGAGAAATGACAGAAAGTAAGCTCGTGCAAAATACAGGTGCACTTATTGGACTAGGGTAAAATTTTTAAATGTTGCTTCGATATCATTATTCTTCATGTAAAAAAAAAAGCAAATTACTTACATTCTTGAGCTTGTTAAGTATCCCAGCGTAGTCCATGTTCGGCTAAAAGGCTCTAATACGGTATTCATGCCATTCTGTGCGACAGTTGTGAGCCTTCGAGCCTAAACCCAATAATCTAAGGTGAATCGCAAGAAACATTATACCAATTTTCCTTCTAAAACACTCAATGAAGATATTGTTATTATACATGGCCTGGCAAGAACAGTGACGCTATAGTGAGGCTACTCGAAACTGTTTCTATTTCATTTTTCCAAGCGGTCCTCCGCGATTTATCCAACATTTTACGGGCTGCTCCCTGTTCGCCTACCTGTCTGTCTGTAACACGATGTCACGAAACAGCAAGAACTATCCGTCTGATATGAGGTGTGCACACTGATGAGGCATGATTTGACCAAACGGGAGAAAAATATCTATTTGTGATTCGAGATCTTTTTTCCATTAGCCCTGCTTTATTGGTCAAAAGTTTCGGGCTACGTCCACTTCGGCTTTCTGAAACGCGACGTCACAATACCGCGAAAACTGACAATGTCACATGTAAGCATTAAAGACTCATTATATGCCGAACAATATAAACTGTTTCGGAATAGCCAGCAATTGTGCGGTTCGAAAAAGAATATAAGACGTCTGCCCACCGATTGCTCAGGCCCTGAAAACTCGGAGCTGTGAGGTAGAATGGTTATATGTACCTATAATAATGCTAATATAGAAACTACGTGGCACTTGGAGTCATATTGGCAGGTGTTTAACATCGCCATGACGAGATTTCCTCGCCAACGATCCGTTTTAGCGGCATTTCTAACCTTTTCTTAGCAGCCACCGCATGTTAAGAAAGAGCAAGGGGGCGAATACCGGGCTCCGCCACCAACCCTCACCGCCCTCCCATCTGCTTTCGCAGCGCTAGCCCCGCCCCAACGAAAGACTCAACTTGTGCGTTTTCCTTGCCTCTCGTCAGCCAATTAAATAAGAAAAGCTTTTCAAAGCAGGCCATTGTATTTGCTTGGAAAGCAAATGAAGGCAGCGTCCTATAAACGGAGAAAGCGTTTCATATGGTCGTTCATACAACGCTGCGGGTGACCGCCGAATTCTTTCGTCGGCGGTTACACAAATTTGACGTTAGAAAATTGGAATAAAATCATATTGGAATAGTTTTACGTTACCCAGCCACAGTTTAAGCAATGATTTATTGCGTGTTGACATTCTGAAAGTGTATTTTGTTCATTTCGTGCACAGAGAGACACTTCGAAGTACATGTGAGAAGAAGCAAGTTAAAAATTGAACTTATGATCGTCTTGAGTGTCATATTTGTCTAAAAATTTCAATGAAGGGCGTAATTGCAAGGGTGAATCTGAGTACAACTATCGCTACAATCATTGCCGCAGAAGCAGCTGTAGGAAGAGATTATAAGGAATTATCAGGTTTCAATTTCCCAAATAAAGGCCTAACTACCTATACTGTTTTGATGTGTGCTTATTTGGCTTATATATTTAAGTTCTATCAAAGAGCGCAATTTCTCCGTATCAGAATTTGGCACTGACAGCATGTTCGGCAGAAAACCGCCCATATCCTCGGTTTGTATATAAATTTCTCACTTACAATATTTCCTATTGTCATGAAAAAAATACAAATGGGATTATTCGAAAATAGAATTCGACGACACAATACTGTGTCTGTGTACTGGAATACAATAACGCCGGAAATAGGTATCCCTAAAATTCTAGATTTTCACGGTTGTGTAGACCATCCTAACAGTAATGAATCTAACGTAGTTAATGACACAAATATAATGACGCGCGTTACTGCCTTATGTTTTGCCCGTAAGCGCTGTGAACGAACTTGACTGTTAAATCCTGAACAGTGTCACCGATTCGATATTAAGGCATGAGTGGCTAATAAGAGTGCATATTTAATAGAATGTGTGCACCAGTGATTGCTTAAGAATGCGTGCTGAGGTATGTAAAAGCTCCCGGTCTGCAACTCAGGCGTGGGATTAGATTGGGTGACAGTTGCTGCCGTAAATCCTTGTCTTCAAGTTTTCTTTGCTGTGTGAGCACAAGTTCAATAAATTAACTGCAATATTCTGCATTACTTTATCCTGGCAGCATTACCCATTCGTCACTGTGGCTTCACATCGAAAACATTTTCTTATGTGCTAGTGGAAAAGTATTGAAAAAGAAATGTAGTGATGTTCTGCGTTTCTTTGGCACCAATCAATGCATACCATAACTTGATATATTAAATACATGAAAGTGTCTCTACGGCAATGTAGTGGAACAGTAACAGGCATTTAAAATAGAAGAAGACACTTTGTAGCAGCCGGAATAATTTTCACTCCTGGTGTCCTTTGCGTGCGCCTAATGTACGATACATGGGCACTACCCAGTTGCCGCCCCCCCCCCATCAAAACGTGTCCGCAGTGGCTAGGATTGGATACCGCGAGCTCGGGCTTAGCAGCGCAACGCCAACTCCGTTACGACACCATGGTGGGTTAAATGAACAGTTGCGACCACTGCGTAGGTTTCTGCTTGCAGTGAATAGTGCCTTCCATGTTAGGTTGATCGCTTCCGGGGCAGAATAAGAACGCGGGCGCGAGCTAACGAATCCATGGAGCCGTGGTATGTAAACTTTTATAAATTGTGTGCGGTGAAAATTGCTGAGAATTTTGCGTATAAGTTACTTTGGCGCAAGTACAGTATCTTTGTCGCCAGGGAAGAAAATTGCCTTGACATACACGTATTTGAGTGCATCAAAAACGGTAGCGCTGACATCATGACTTCTTTCAGTATTCCCCACCGCACCTCAATTTTATTGTGGCCCAAAAGTATTCTGTTTTTCATTCTAGCGGCGTTCCACTTCCTCTTTAGGCTCAAATTATCTTGCTGTGTGCATGAGTACGTCTTTCTTTAGTTTATGCATACACCAAAGTACATCATCATCAGCAACATCAGCGTCATCATCATCATGGTTAAGCCCACTGCAGGGCAAAGGCCTCTCCCATACTTCTCCAACTACCCCGGTCGTGTACTAATTGTGGCCATGTTGTCCCTGCAAACTTCTTAATGTCATCCGCCCACGTTACTTTCTGCCGCACCCTGCTATGCTTCCCTTCCCTTGGAATCCAGTCCGTACCCTTAATGACCATCCGTTATGTTCCGTCCTCATTACATGTCCTGCCCATGCCCTCCCCCCCATTTCTTTTTCTTAATTTCAACTAAGATGTCATTAACTCGCGTTTGTTACTTCACCGAATCTGCTCTTTTCTTATCTCTTAACGTTACACCCATCATTCTTCTTTCCTTAGATCGTTTCGTTGTTCTCAATTTAAATAGAACCCTTTTCGTAAGCCTCCAGGTTTCTGCCCCGTACGTGAGTACTGGTAACACACAGCTGTTTTACACTTTTCTCTTGAGGGATAGTAGCAACGTGCTGTTGATGATCTGCGAATGCCTGTCAAACGCACGCCAGCCCATTCTTATTCTGATTATTTCCGTCTCATGATCCGGATCCGCCGTCACTACCTGCCCTAAGTCGATGTATTCCCTTATCACTTTCTACCTACCCTCGCTACCTATTATAAACTGTTGTTCTCTTCCGAGACTGTTAAACATTACTTTAGTTTTCTGCTGATCAATTTTTGGACCCACCCTTCTGCTTTGCCTCTCCAGGTCAGTGACCTTGCTTTGCAATTGGTCCCCTGAGTTACTGAGCAAGGCAATATCATCAGCGAATCTTAAGTTACCAAGGTATTCTCCATTAACTCTAATCCCCAATAGTTCACAATCCAGGTCTCTGAATACCTCCTGTAAACACGCTGCAGAATAGCATCAGAGAGATCGTATCTCCCTTCCTTACGCTTTTCTTGATTGGGATTTGTTGCTTTCTTTGTGGAGGGCTGCGGTGGCTGTGGAGCTGCTATGGATATTTTTCAGTATTTTTACACACGGCTCTTCTACACCCTGATTCCGTAATGCCTACATGACTGCTGAGGTTTAGACTGAATCGAACGTTAGCTACGATATATATATATATATATATATATATATATATATATATATATATATATATATATATATATATATATATATATATATATATAGATATATAATATATATATATATATATATATATATATATATATATATATATATAAGGCGTATAAGGCGTAGGTTTGTCGCTGCGTTGCCACACATATTCGCAAGTTCCCATAACCGTCTTGATTTATTCGCTAGTAGACCTTGATCATCCGCATGCATCAGTCCCGAGAACTTCTTTTGCACCTATGAAACGCTAACTCACAGTTTTCCAGCAGTCTTTCTATGTCCTTAACATTAAATGTGAAGGACAATAGAGAAAGCAGACATCCTTTATTCAGTCGTTGGCGAATTTCTACCACCCCATTACATTTTCGGCCATACCATTTAATTTGTACTCGATTGTCTGTTTACATCTCGCTCAGCAGTTCCACGAAATCATCTATAACTTCGTCCTTGAGGATAAGTCACAACACCCGTTTGTTGCTTTACACCAAACGCCACGAAGATGTACGGGCGTTGCCCTCCGCAAACGCTACTCAGCTGCGCTCAGCGCTATCACTAACGGTTGCGCCAGCGACGCACTTGAAGAGCGTTCAGATGTCAGCGAATGTTAGTCTTGCTGCACTGCTCCAGGAATCGCTGACCGCGTAGGCTAATTGCTTTAGCACATCAGTATGCGCAACGGCTGGCGATTATGTCGAATTTCATGGCGGCGTGATGATGTAAACGCAAGTGACGACCAATGACGCCTTCCAAGCATTCTAGGGTGGAAAGGAAGGGAATGTTAACAACGGCGACAATGGCGAACAGCTTGTATACGAGCCAAGAATTTTGATGGCAGGGAAAACGATAACGGCATTCGACCATCTGAAGCTTTACATTGCTTAGCGTCGAAGCTTTGCGCTAGATCATGCCCTGAGCTTCGGCGGGCATAAGGTCGATTGCAGTCGCACATTTCATCACTCGAAGTGTACACAATACAATTAGCAATATATTTCAATATATGCTTCATGTAATTTTAAATAAAGTTTTTCTCTTGTTGAGCGTGTTTAGAATGCTCTGTTGTGAAGTGTGTGGTGCGCAATCATTGTAATGAAGTGACATACATATCGAAGTGTTTCGGAGGCCCCGAGAACTTCGTTATCAAGGCATTCGACTGCATCTTTAAGCTGTTTTCTCATTTAATGGAGTCACTACAACACGTAGCGAAGAATACAGCACTTGCATTTGGCAGAAACTCTAGGAAAATTCTTTCACTCGTGCCATGCAGCATCCTCGCGGTTGCGCGTGCTCGGAGAAGGAAAGCCATATATATCAACACATGCCTGTTTTCTAATAGTGTAGTCAATAATAAAGGGAAAATCAGACATCGACCGATTCGTAGCAATTGCTACAAAGAAGGAACCCATTACGAGGAACCCATACGACTTCCTCAAAAGAAAATCCTCGCAGTTAAGAAAAATTTGTCCTGTTCGGGACTCGAACCCGAGACCACCACCTTTCCGGGGCAGCCGCTCTACGATCTGAGCTAACCAGGCTGCTACTAGATGGTAGGGCGAAGTCGAATTTGTCAACAACTCGTAGCAAACGCAAGAGTATGACATAATAGTTCTGCTGAAGCCCCTAAGGTGGAGAGAAGTATTTAATAAAGGGAAAATCAGAGATCCACCGCGCGGCCTAACTAGTTCTCTCCACCTTGCGGGTTTCCGCAGGACTATTGTGTCAAACTCTTGCCTTTGCTTCGAGTTTTCAACAAATTGAACTTCGCCCTACCGTCTGGTAGCCGCTTGGTTAGCTCAGATGGTAGCGCGTCTGCCCCGGAAGGCGGTGGTCCCGGGTTCGAGTCCTCGACCAGGACGAATTTTTCTTCAACTGCGAGGGTTTTCTTTCGACGAACCCGTATGGGTGTACTTTGTAGCAATTTCTAAGAAAGGGTGGATGTCTGATTTCTCCTTTATTAATTACTTCTTTCCACCTTGCCGGTTTCCGCAGAACTATTGTGCCAATAATATAGTCAGGTCGAGCGGCATGTATTTAAGAAGTAACGACTGCCCCTCGCGATACTTTCTCAGTTCTACACGGCACAAGTACATCCATGTCAAAGCACTCATCTTCGACTTGTTTAAACGTTGTCTTTGGCATTGTCTTTGTGAAACTGCCCACCTCAGTATGCTAATTTAGGGGCTCGTTCTTCGTGCGTCACGACCCCAGAGTTTGTGCCAGAGTGCCCACCTAGCGATTTGTTAGCGTCGCTGCTGATGTTCTCACAAGAATGCGACGGAAAATGAACGACGCAGATATTGAAAACCAGCTATAGAGATGACGAACAACATGGGAACGGGGGCATATGAGCACTAAGAAATCCAGGCTAGCTCACTTCATTTAAAGTAGGTGCGCAGCCGTATTAAACTTATTAGAAGTAGAAACAATGAATGAACTTTAAGTTGACGCTCAATTAGGCGGGTGGCTAGTAATTGGTAATTGTTGTCAGTGCCATTCATGAATGAGGTAAATGTGGTTGCTTACTTTTCTTTCATGCATGTGCAAGTCTTTCTGACCTAGTAAACACAAAACGCCAACTTTGGGAACCTCGTGAAAAATGCTGAATACTCTACATAACAAATATTTTATCAAGTCATGTTCCAGGCTGTCCCCGCAATAGGGTGAGGGCCCTTCATTTCTCTATCAGCTCATTTCAGTTTCAACTTTTTTTCGCTTTAGGTATTTGTTTCCAAATCATTTGGAGGACACCTAAATTAACGATCAAGGAAAGAACAGCAGAAAAGCGAAGCACTAAACGTGCTTGTCTGCACCTGACTAGGTACCTGTCGTCGATATTTTATACACTCGAGGGAGAACGGTAATTTACCATCGTATCAAAAAATTTGTAAAACAATCAATATGAATATAAGCTTTGCTGTACTCCAGCAAAAATGAACTTAGATTTCCTACCGACGAAATGCACATAAATGTTAACTTGGAAAGAGCTGTTCTTGCGATGCCTATAAGAAATTATTTCGCTAACTACGTTATCAGTCCATGCATACTCTTTATTCATAATGCACCACCCAGGGGCGTCTGCGTGAGCCGGCGTTTGCTGTGTTTCGACACCACGTACCCTAGCGCACGAGGGTTTGACACTCCCACATCTAACCGTGCGCAGCTTAACCGTGTCCCGGAAAAAGGGAATCCTGGGGTTTGAGCAGATGCTGAGTGCTTGGGCCCTTTAGGGCCCCTCGGTGGAGGCAACACACCCCTTTGGCCTCGGCTTCGCGTTGACGGCACCCCCGGACTGACCCATCCGGGGGAAATCAGTAGTTGCCTTTTCCTGTCGTCCTCTGCAATCTTTGCCTTTCCCTCTCACTTTTAGTCTTCCCTGTTGTTTCCTCCCTTCTGCATTACTTCCGATTTTTTGGCAGCGAGGGTTAACGCTGTCTAAGAGCCTAGCTAGGTTATTTCATATTCGGTTATAGTGGTGACGTACAGCTGGCGTTTGCACAACCTGTTTCATGGGTCCTGCAGCGTCCCCTTGTAGAATAACACGATGCGTGGCTTACGTTGCTGCACAAATCTCCACATATCCTTATGGCTAGTTCATTACCTCAACTCTGTCATCGCTGTCGAAAAAGAGGGCGCACCGAAGATGTGTTCCAGTTCTTTGGACTTCAAAACCAAACTTTCCACGATACCAGGTAATTCCATCTGAAAAACCTGATACACAATCGCGAACAATCGTGCCTTTTCTAGTTTACATGCCGCTAACTGCGACTCTTGGACCAGGTTACAAGGTATCAAGCAGGACAAGTGCTGATCTCCTCTTGGAACTCTGTGATCAAAAGCAATATGGGAAACTACCGGAACTAGTATCATTTGGGGAGTCCCAAGAAAGAGTAACCCTACACCATACTATGAACACCACCCGCGGCGTTGTCTTGGACGATGATTTGCTCGAACTGATTTAGCTTTAACTCTTGAAGGGCTTCAGTGAGCAGAATGTTATCAATATCAAACGAATTAAAATGAGGCGTGCCAAGGAAATCTAGACCAAGCACTTGATACTAACTTTCGCCTTCAGTGTTTTGCCCGAGTTCGTCGAGGCCGGGTAATTCAAGCTTCATGTAAGGCCCTACGTGCCAAATCCCCTCCGATATTTATAATCCCCCCATTTCGGACACAGTTCACAGATCTGTCGAGGGCGCCAAACTTGTGCGAAATGCAGTGCTCAGGGGGCACAGTTTTGAAACTTGTGAAAACTCTCTCCACTGTGTAAACTGTGATGGGGAGCACGCTGCATACTTGCGGGCGTGCCCATCCTGGAAAAAAAGAAATGGAAAATGTAACAATTAGAGTAAAGGAAAATATGTTTCCAGGAGGGACGCCGGGGGTATCCTACCTGCCTAAGAACACTTATGCCGATGTGGCGTGTCAGCAGGAAGAGACACAACGGCTTCCGGCGACTGTCCTGCCCATACGTAGTGAGCCGGCGGTGACGCCATCTGCCCCCTTGGCTAATGCAGCTCGCGCTGATCCGCCACCCCAGCAGAAGGGGCGGTGGACCTCCAGGATGGTGGCGTCAAATGTCTCGTCTCAGGAGATGAGGTCTTCACGTGAAACAGAGCGCTCGCAAGAGGCGATGGAGACAATAACCAGCCAGACGGTGACACCAGCACCTAAGCAACGTCGAGACTCTCGCGATGGCTCCAAAAAGCAAAACCCTCGCGTCACGGTGCCTAGAAAGGGTCCGTGAGCTAATCTTCGTCTCTTAAACACAGAGAACAAAACACATTTCTCATAATGGAGACACAAATGCTGCAAGGGAATATTACGGGACTTCTTCATAACCTCGACGATATTAGAGAACTCCTACACAAACATAATCCAAAGTTATTGGGTGTTCAAGAGGCGCATTTGATACCTACAAACACTAACTTTTTTCACAATTACTCCATCTTCTGAAAAGAACATATCGAGGCTAACGCCTCCGGCTGTGTTGCAATATTTGCCGCCAAGTCTGTAGCTTGTCAGCACGTCACCCTTCAGGCATGCTTCGAGGCAGTATAAGTTTTGGCAGTTCTTTTTAAAAAAATCGTCACTGTGTGTTCTATGTACATACCCCCTAACTATCGTCTCAAGGAAATCCAGTTCTATAATTTCATTGAGCACCTTCCGGTTCCCTACATACTCTCTGGTGACCTTAAAGCCCACAAACCGGTGTGCGAAAACTCACGATGCGATATGAGAGGTCGATTCATTTAACATTTTCTTCTGACCTTCTGACCTCTAGTGCCTGCCTGTTTATTGAGAAGGAACCAACGTATTACAACCTTTATCTTAATTCATATTCCTCAGTATACCTGTCGATTGGCTCTCGCTCTCTACTGCCTGATTTAGAATTGTATGTAATCAAAAATTCATTTCGTAGTGACCACTTCCCTGTAACACTAAACCAAATAACACAACATGGCTCTCCTTCACATGTCCCTCACTGCAATCTAGCCGAAGCTAACTGTAGATCTTTAAGGGAGTCCACATATATATCAACCGGTTCTTGAGGTAATAGTAGTTTAGATCATGTGGTATCGTATTTTGCCGCTTTTGACATTGAGGCAGCAGAAAAGTTCATTCCTGAAAAACGGTCTCTCATGTAAAAGACGGGTCCGCTAGCGAAATGAGCAGCGCACACTTCCACGAAATAAAATAATAAAGCGTGGGGCTTACTGCGTCGCTGCCCGGCTGCAGAGAAACTCGTATAATTTTAACTGGTAAAGTCACAAGGAAAACGAACGCAGAAACAGGCCAGGAGGGCTAGCTCGGAGAGGTTTCTATCGAGCATAACATCCTGTACTCAAGAGTCTAAAGTATGGCATGCCCTATGAAAGCTAAATGGGCCACCCAATACCCTTAGTTGACGACTAACGGAATACCTTGGAAGACCAGGCTAACGCTCTGAGCGAACAATTCGAATACATACCAAGGTCCACGCATTACAGTAAATAAATTTTAAATATAAACAAGAAGCCAAACTTTAGTCAATGGATCGTAAATGCCAATCGAATGAACCATACAACTGTCCTTTTAATATTGCCCACTGAGAGCTCCTTTCAGAGCATCTAGAAACTCTGCACCGGGAGCTGACAGAATCATATATAACATGATTAAAAACGTACACACCAAATCACACTTGACACTTTTGCCACTTTTGAACTCTATCTGGGCTGCTGGATACCTCTACATTCCCTCGAAGGAAACTATTGTTATTCCTGTCTTGAAGCTAGGTAAATGCCGTTCCTTAGCGGCAAGTTATCGCCCGATAGCTCTCGCAAGCTGCCCGAGTAACCTTTCTTGAAAAAAAGAAGTGAATAATCGGCGCTTCAAGAATTTTCTGGAACTGAACATATCCTTGATCCCTATCATGTGGCTTTAGAGAAGGGCCGTCCAACACTGATCATCATGTGTGCATTGAAGCAAATATCCGTGATAAATTTGTACATAAACAGCTTTTCTTATCGATATTCCTCGATATGGAAAAGGAGTATGACACAACGTGGCATTACGGGATCTTGCGAAATTTGACGGGAATGGGAATCCGTGGAAATATATTTAACATAGTAGACAACTATTTGTCGAATCGTACCTTCCGCGTGAAGATGGGGAACCTATTGTCATGGCCATTTATACAAGAAACTGGTGTACTACAAGGAAGCCTGCTTAGCTGCATGCTCTTTATTGTGAAGATAAACACGCTTTGTGCTTTAGTACCGCCAGCAATTTTTGTATTCCGTCTATGTAGAGGACATACAAATGAGTTTCAAATACTGCAACCTTGCAGTGTGTGAGAGCGAAGTACAAGAGGGTTTGAACGAAGTGTCCAAATGGCCAGACGAAAATGGTTTTAAAGTGAACCCTAACAAAAGTTCCTGTGTACTTTTCTAAAGGAAAAAAAAGCTTATTGCAGATGCCAATATTAAATGTATGAGGAAGGAATACGTGTGAATAAAGAGGAGAAGTTTTTAGGTATGACACTTGACTCTAAACGAACTTTTATTCCGCACGTAAAACATCTCAAGGTGAAATGCTTAAAAACGATCAACTTACTAACAATGTTATCCCACATAACATGGGACAGCGACAGGAAGTGTATAATGAGTCTTTACAAGAGCCTCATTCGATCACGATTGGAGTATGGTGCCAAGATCTTTCACTTTGCCACCCCGATGGCGCTAAATATGATAGATCCTGTTCACCATCTAGGTATCCGCCTGGCCATTGGCACTTTCAGATCAAGTCCTATTAAACGTTTATACGTAAAATGAACTGAGTGGTCATCCATCTGCAGAGAACATACATCAGCCTAACATATTTTCTGAACGTTCACGCTAATCATGAACATCCGCGTTCTAATACCGTTAACGATACGACATGTGCTACACTCTTTCGTGATTGTGCCCCTGTGAGGCTGCCTTTTCAACGCGTGTGAGAGAGCTTAGCGTTGAAGTGGATGTCCCACTCCTGAAATATCGCTTATTGCCTCCGGCTAAGCTGATAGCGCCTTGGGAGTGGCAGCTGAAAAATATGATGTATGTTTTTTGTTAAAATCAATAAAGCACGCTGCAGTGCTCGAAGTGCGAATGCATTTCCTAGAACTCCAAAACAAGAGCTCCTGCACAGATATCTACACAGACGCATCGAAGCCGCATGACGGGGTGTCCTATACATCCATCAGACCATCCTTCTCCGAATACAATGTTCCAAACCCGGAAACAAGTATCTTTACGGCTGAGGCCTACGTAATATTGTCGGCTGTTAAGCATAAGGAAATTACAACCCCAAAAAGCCGTTATATATCCAGACCCACTGAGTGTCGTAAAGGCCTTGATGTCACTCTGTAAGCACAAAAATCCTGTACTTATTGAGCTTTATTCCCTCCTGTGTATAACGTATATATCTAACCAGCATATCATTATATAGTGCATGCCTGGCCATAGGCGCCTTGAGGGTAATTGTCTGGTGGACCATATGGCTACGTGAATTGCATCGCAAGCTGTTAATCTTACCGCTGCTGTCCCTGTCACAGATCTGAGGCCTTTCTTACCAAAGAAACTGCGAAATCACTGGAAACGCATCTGAGACGCGGAAACATACAATAAGCTGTACCTGATAAAATAACAGTTAGGTTTCTTGCCCTCCGCAACAAATTCACGCCGAGCATGCGTCATATTCTGTCGTGTCAAAATAGGACATAAATTTGGCACCAATAACTTTCTAGTTTCGCCAAATGAACCTCAAACTTATGGCCGATGCGGGGAGAGGTTCAGCGTCCTTCATGTGCTCCTGGTGCGTCGGGAGGCCGAACGAGAGAGAAAGAGACATTTTCCCCTAGCATACCTGCAGCACAATGTAACGTTTCTCAGTCCAGAACCCTTTTTTGATACAGAACCCTTTTCTGATACAAACACAGTCCTAGGTTTCCTGAAAGGTGTCTTACATGTTATTCGTCCCATACTTTCGTAGCGCTTCCTCTCTTCAGAGGTTGGCACAGCGATTGTTGTACTGTATAACACATGTCTCCAGGTCCTTGTGTTTCAAGGGCTCTGGTGGGGTAGTTGTTTTATAGCCGATTTTCATATGATATTTTCATACCATATAGACGCGTGGACTTGCTTATCTTTTGCGGGTGTGTGATTTTCACCATCTAACCAATGTTATCGCTCTACGCGGGACTCGCCGGCATGTATCAGAAGTTTCTCGAATGTTATCGATGGTTCTGTGGTTATCGAAGCTTGTGTAGTATGATTGCATATCCGGCGCGAATAGTTTACAGCGTTCGGAAAGACTCATGGGCACAAGCGAGAACTCTGGAACGTTCAATGGCTCTTGTATCAAAGCCGACGCGCTTGACCAGAAGGTCAGATTTCTACGATCGCTGACCGTGTTCTAAGCTATTACTGTGCTTTCAATGTAACTTGCTTTTGTGGGCACAAGTTCGCCCAATAATATGTTGGTTTCGTCATTCACGGTTTTACAGCCTATTATTCACCGTCACTACTGCGTGCCAATATAATTTTTCGACGCACACATTAGGGCTCATGGTACACGTCATTAGTCAGCGCTATAGTCTTAATACACCTAAACTTTTCACACTTTACAACGACTATTTTTGACCCATTTACACCCACGTCATATGAACATTGTAGAACTCATCACTCCACTGTAATCTCACTAACATTGGGATGACGCACTTTGGCCATACCTGGACCTTGCTCAAGTAAACAACACATATCCGTTCATTCATATTCGTATTGCATAATAAAATATTTCGCATTTAATTTCATGCTCGGTAAAACTTCCGCTGGCTCTCCTCGTGACATTTGATCATCGAAGAATTATTCGAGTTATAATTTCTTCCTGAAAAAATTTTTTGCTTTACCCCTTAAATTATGTGTCACCATGATAACTGCTGTAGAAAGCAGAGGATTTTATCGGGTAATAGGAGATTTTTACCACCTTCAGTTGCAGCCATTATTATTCTGATGAATCAATATTGGTCAAAAGACGACCTGCATAACGAATGGAAGCACACTCGCGTGACTTTCACCTCGATGCCAGGAAAACCTTCACCTGATTGCTCTGTCATGTTGGCTTGGATACGCCATGAAACACGTGGTCGTTAATTGGCTTATTACCTCGTTTAGGTTTATGCGCCACCTGTCTATTCAGGACATTGTGCTCCAATTGCAGAATGATATCCTGGGCGCCCGCTGCAATGGGAACGAGGGTCGTCATAAGGCTTAATTCTCCAAAACATTCCATGGTGTGTTGCAAGCCGCCATATTGGCCAATCTAAATTTTATGAACCCGGGTTTCCGTGCATAAAACATTTCCTGGGCGTTTTCTGAACAACCGTATGGCAGAGCCGACTCTCGGCGCGCACTTGTGAATGTAGTTCTCTCTTGACGCAGGGTACCCGTATAATGGCTTGTTGGAATATCTACTTTAACTATTGTAGTGGCTGTGTGCACAGACGCCAACGAAAAAGAGGTTCGGAGAAGCTCGTGTACCACGGGGATAGGAGTGCATGGGCACGAAGAGGAAGAAAAGCCTGAAGACGGGCCCACGCGTTGTGTCTCTGCCTCGAGGCTTGTTCAAGCCCGACGACGAAGCCTGCTCTCTTATGCGCCAACGAATTCACCCTTACGTCTGGTGCTTTAACCCTGAAATGAGCCAGGGACCTCTCTTTAGATGGCTTGTGACGTGGACCGTATGGCTTCGGACTATAACTGTAGCGAACTGCCCACAACTTGTGATGGAACAATGTCTGCCCGATATCGTCGCGCTACATGTGTCAGGACAGCCCCGCCCTGCACTGCTCTACTTGAACAGGTATAACTCCTGGACTCGCGTCCTTATAGTGACTGCCTGGATTCTAAGGATTGCCGATAGTTCCAGATGACCAAGCGGTCTGAAGCAATATTTGCTAGTCAGTGAAAAAAATTGCCCGCGCCCTTCTACACTGGCTCTTCTACTACTAAGACTAAGCCTTCGCAACAGGAATGGCGTGACTGAAAGCTGCGCGCACCATGAAACATCATTTCCACCCATTTCTTGTAGAGGATCACAGACTTCTACGCCTAACAGCATGACTACAGAACGCCGTTACTCAGCTTAGCTTCAAGAACCCTCTAACGCTTCATGGCGATCATTGAGGGTCGTAGCTGATCGCCCACATTGCCTACAAGCGTCTCTTCGACGCTGGAATGGCAGTTACAGAGGCAAAGCTACGCGGAAGGCTCTGGAATGTGGCTGCGAGGCAGTATGTGAAGAAAGTGATCGCGAAGTGATCGTGGGGCGCTCGTTTCCACGCAAAACCCGCCTGTCCCCAATTTGCAGCACTGTGCGCAGAGGGCGTGCAAATTTCTCAGCCTTTTGACATAGTGGGAATAGATTTTACAGGGGTCATATATTTCAAAGATTAACCTGTTGTAAAAGCCAATGTTGTGACCCTTACGTGTGCCGTAGTACGAGCCATTCGTGTATAGCTTGTTAATTGTGCTTGCCCTGAATGCTTTCTAGAAGCTTTTCGCCTATTGAGTTCTCACTGGGGCTACCCTCGTACTGTTTACTCTCGCAATGCTTCATGTTTTAGGCGTGCTTCGCAAGAGCTTGGTGCACTGTATGAACTCTTACGGGGAATTTCAGTTAGAGGCTATTTTTACTTGTATGGTCTCTTGTGGAACTTTTAGACAGAACGCGCTCCTTGTTGGGGTGTGTTCAGAGAGTGCGTGGTTCGATCTGTCAAGGACAGTCTCAGAAATGTTCTTCGCACATCGTTCATCAATTACGAGTAGGTATCCACTGTTTTAATGGAAATCGAAGCCACCATAAACAGTCGCTCCTCAACATATCTGTATTCTACAGCGGATGAACCAGAAGTGTTAACTCCCGCTCATTGCTTACGCGGTCGGAGGCTCACTATCCTTCCCAATTTAAAAACACTCGACGTTGATCCTACGACGCATACTGAGCTGCTTGAAACGTGGAGTCAATGGCAAGAAATTGAAGAAACCTTCTGGAAGCAGTGGTATAAACCGTGTCTGAATTGGCTAAGAAACGCCCGTAATAAACCTGCTACTGAAAGATGAAAATGTGCCTAGAGTTCGCTGGAAGCTGGGAAAAATAATAAAACCTTTGCCTGTCGCCGGCGGACTGACTGTTCCTGTAGCTTGAGATAGTGAAGCGGTCATGTAATCTCGCGGCCATGGCCGGTATTTTGTAGCGATGGCTTTTACGGTTCTATGCTTTTTCAGGCTTTTCGCGCTTGGCCTGCGGTCAGAGCGAAGGTCGGCCCACATTATCAACGGGATCAGGCGGCCGTGAGCGGTGGATGATAAGAATAGCATAGGGTAAGGCGTAAGGCATCGCTACAAAATAGCGGCCCAGTGCAGCATTGGCACCCTCTGGAAATACGTCCTAAGTACATTTCACGCCAGGAGTGTGGAAATTCCCGTTTCAAATATTGTGGTAGCATCGTCTGCGAAGCTGTGCTGCGCACAGACGCCTACAAGAAAGAGCTTCGGAGGAGCTCGCGTGCCACTGGTAATGCGGGGCACGGACACGAGGAAAAATAAAAACAAGGACGTGAAGACGAGTTGACGCATTGTGTCTGTGTCTGAAGGGTTGTCCGTCCCCGAGGACGAAGACTGCTCTTACTTCCGAATTGGCTCTCACCTTTACAGGGCTCTTCTTTCTCCGTACATTTCGCACATTTCTTTGACTTTGCCCTGGCACATCACAAAGAGGTAGAAAAGCAAATATAGTGATCCTACCGAATTTTTTACGAATGGCTCAAAAACACAAAAACAACTGAAAGTGCCGTAGTATCTAAACAATTGGAATCTGGTGTTAGACTACCACGGTTTGCCTTCGTTTTTACATCTGAAGTAGATGCCTTGTTTCCATGCGTAAAAGAACTATTATCAGGGTATTCCAGAAAAGCAGTTATATACACAGATTCTATAAGTGCATTAAAAGCCCTAAATCTAAAATCAGAATGTGAACCGTTTCTGGGAGACATATTGCGGATGCTGCGAAGAGCAGAAGAACACGGCAAAATAACACGCGTGGCCTGGCTGCCAAGCCATACTGGTATTCCTGGAAATGAAAGAGCTGAGAAATTAGCAGTAATCACGACATACAAGACATTACGTATTATCAAGGTGCCTTTCAAAAGTTGTATACACAAATGTCGCACAGCATTCGACTGAATGTGCCAGGAGCAATGGGACTCCAGGGTACACAACAAACTCGAAACAGTGAAGCCTATTCTACAAGAACGGAAATCGTGGGAACACCAAGAGCACTTTATCGAAGTAATTATAAGTCTCCTTCGTATACGACACACCCGCTTATCTCACAATGTTTTACAATGAGGTGAAGGAGCAGTGGAATGTGTACATTGCATGGAACCTCTAGCTCTGAATCACCATTTCATCACATGTCCAGCCTTCGCAAAAGAAAGACAAAATAATTTTCATGAACTATACAAAACACCAACTCCATTTCATCCACAACTATTACTATCAGAACATGCACTAGTACCTATCAATGACATTTCTAAGTTTTTGGATTCAACATGTCTTCTAAGTAAACTTCAAAGCACGGTCTTATTTCTTTCGTTCGTTTCACAAAACTATTGATTGAGCACAACCTTGTGGCTCGCGCATCATAGGCGTAATCTCCTTTGCGCCATTAAACCTTACATACCAACCAGCCGGCCGACCGACCGACGGACCAGCCAGCCAGCCAGCCAGCCAGCCAACCAAATATTTATTCTAGGTTCCAGCTTCCTGTGAAGCTGACATCCATCTCCAATGTCACCAACTCCCCATACGGTGTCGTGTTAGTATTTTACTCTGCAAAGGCTCTGATAGGGACAATCTAACAGCTTGTGAGGAGGCTGTTCACTCCATACAGTCACTGTTGGAGGACTTGGGGCTCACTTGTTCACCACTAAAATCCGAGTTGCTCGTAATTCGAAGGAAAGCCAAGTGTTTTGCTCAGGCTTCACCACCGCCTGTCACCCTTGACATTCGCCTCAACAGTGTCAGCATTCCTGGGGTGCAGACCATCTGCCTCTTAGGAATGCTGCTTCAAAACAGCCGGCACAATGGGGCATCCATCATAACGCTGAAAACAGCGGCGCAGCGGTGACGCTTGTGCGCTGTGCTGAATTTCGACAGATGGCCGAAGAGGCAATGCCCTAAATTTAGGAGCATGCGCGGAAAGACGCGCGGGTGGTAATTTGGAAGAATTTATGCCTATAATAAACGTTACAATTAAAACGCTACGTGTAGGTATGATAAAGGACACTTTATAGATTTTAATTTTGAGGTGCACAAATTGTTAGAGTATGCTTCTTTATAAAACTTTACTTGAGGAAAGGTGACTATGTTATTTCTAATATAGAGGCACAGAAATTATGTCACAATATGCGCCATAATAAAGATTATTTGAATGAAGGTTACTACGTATCTTTTTTTTATAAGTGCAAGAAATTTTGACAGTAAGCCCCTTTATTGAACATTACCATGCTAAGAGTACATTATACCCTTGTACAAAGGCTCTGGAACTCTCGTATAAGTAATTTTCTACAAATAGTACAAGTAAACTATACCCTTCTATATTTTATGGTGTCGTACACTAATTACATAAATCGTAATATCCGCAAATACTATAGTATTGTTGCGATCTTTGATTATTCCCAGAGCAGCAGCGCGCCACTTCGAAAGAATTTAGTTATGCATCCACATAGGCAAAACGGTGGTTTATGAATTTTCTTCTAGCCCGTTATACGTCTCACAATCATCAAAGTTTGCTTCCACGCCAGCGCCAGCCTTTAGACACCCTGTTTGTCTCCCAATACAAATTTCGAGAAAAATTCAGCTATATTATGACGCCATGAAAAATTACACATAACGTTTTGGAGTGTTTCTAGCAGCACTAATGGATAACCTGTAAAGTATTAGTGAGTACTTTGAGAAACAGAGTGACCAGTATTACTGCACATATTGCGCCACAATAAACTGCAACGTGCGGTATAGCTTGTCCTGTTCACACTTACATACATGCACGACACTTCATGCGCCAGAGTCTCTGCAGGCCAAGTGAAGCCATGCGTGAATAGGGAGCATTGACCATGCATTGGCCGTGTTAAAATGAGTATTTGTCTTGTATTTAAATGTACTGTTTTCGAGGATTTTCACACTTGAAACATGAGACCTTATTTGTTGATCATTAATCCCGCAGTTACTGCTGCCGTTAAGTTCATCCTCCACTGCTCCAAGCTCAAAAGAACACACCATATGGAAATGTGGAATTCTGAAGAAGACGGGTGTTCAATAAATGTCACATTGGTGCTATGAAAGTGACGACAGATGTACTTATTGACAATTTGCGCTAGAATGTTTCTTCTTTTTAGCATAAGAATGAGTCAAAACGTACAAGGAGTATATCTGGCGCATTCTTAGCGCTTATATAAATTGCGACGCTGTTTTGCTGTTTGCGAACCCTAGTAGGGAACTTGCCTCTGTGCAGCGCTTAAGAAGGGCAAAAACATGGCTACCTTAACGTTCATTTTTGCCTTCGGAGTCTGCGTAGGTCCACTTCTGTGCGATGCATATTCGTTTAAAACTGATGCTTCGCTGCAAAAGCTTCTTGATGTAAGTATTGTTGTCATATGTTACTTGCTTTCGTTCGCACAAACTTGGCCCCAGCTGATTTTGGGGAGCTCGCAAGGAAACTAAGGCGGAGAGCGATGGGTAGACAAATGTTTTTAGGCGAAGATTGTTTTTTTCTACCATCCTACTGTTCAGTTGGGCCAATCGGTCTTTCGGTAGGTAAGTGGTAGGGTTGTCAGCGAGCAGATGCGCATTCACTTAAAAAAAAAAAATGAAACCTACCTTGCGACAAGATCTGAACATCGAACTGCCAGCATAGCAACACGACGCTTTAATTATTAGGCTACATACTCATTTTTTTCTTTTATGTCCTGGTATTAATTAGAATGAATTAAATTAAGCATGTACACGAACTATTCACAATAATGTGAGCATCAGATTGACATAAGCAATGATAGGTCACCAAGCATACATAAAAAAAAACGTGAAAACGCAATAAAAACTTTCCATCACAATAATGACTTCAGAGATGAAGTTAAACACTTAGTCAAATGTGTATGCAAGTACGGATGGCACCCATTTTGATCGTAAATGTCGTTCAAGTACATGATCATCTGCGAGAAATGGGCTCCTGGGGAAATTAGTATTTCTTCTGCGAATCTTTCAGCAATGCGGCCGGTTGGTTATCCACTATTTATCAGCAAAAACATGTCAAATTGTATATCATCACAGGAAACAACAGCTATCGGAAAATGTGAAAATTTTGATCCAAGTCTTTTTTTTAAATTTCTACGGACAAAATTTCAGAATGAAATGGCATCTTTAAAATCAATAATTCAGAGTTCGATTGTATCTGGTGTCTTACAATGTGCATAATTATTTGAGAAAACAAAAGTATTTTATTTCCGAAGCCATGTTATAAGTGGAAACGTTTCTGTGTTTAATTGGTCCGAAAGAGAACTTCTTGCAGGAGGGAATACTTGGATTTTCGCGCTCTTGCAAATACATGATGTCCTAGTATTACGATGTATATCGATCAATAGAGCGGCATAGAGCCTATTTCTTTTTTCATGACACAGCACATCATACTTAAAAACAGTCGGTTTTGCTCGAAATTGGAAGCATCGATTGCGATAGCAAATTACTGAACAGCTACACGAAGTAAGGATAGTGGTTTTATCCTTACTCCGTGTAAAACTTGTAAACGTAGGGACACTAACCACACTAACAAACTTAACAGCCACTAAGAAGCAAACGTGAAGACATCTCATTCGATGACCGCAGAAGCTTGCTGTCAAAACACTGGTGTCAGGAAGCATGGCAGCAGCAGTCAGAAAATTGATATTTGTGTTGCGTCTCGCATCAACGCGAACTAAGCCGCGAAAGCACAGTGCTCCAGACTCTGTCCCTGCCGCAGGTGATTTCCCTGATACAGCCACCCGGGTTGGTGCACATGGCCACCCAGGCATGGAACCGTCCTTCCTACCCTCCATTCCGGAGCATTGCGCGCAAAGGAAAACGTCGCGCTTCCTCACCACCTTCCTCGCTTTCCTGCGCGAGATTGAGCCACGTTCGCCGGCCCACTCTGGCACACTTTCACTCGCACATAGAGCATACGGCGAGTGGCGACGATTTTATCACCCTCGGACTTTATTCGGAACCTCACGGCAATGGCAGAAATGCGCCTGGAGCGTCCTTATAATTGCTATCGAAATAAAACGAACAGGCAGAAAAGCGATCGAAACGCAAACCTAATGCATGAACCCTGTTAAACAAGGTCTAGAAAGAAAATTATAAGGCAACACAAATTCTAGCTCGAGATGAGTCAGTTTAACATTCAAGAAGGCTCGTAATATAATATGAGAGGTATATATGATATCCGAGGACACCTAAGCACGTCTTATGAGTTTTCAATGCGGAAGAATTAATGCGCTGATGATGAGCTGATAATGTGCTGATAATGTGCTGATGACGCTGATGAGCGGGGCTTCGAGTTTTGCGCTGCAAGTAATATGCCATAGCGGTACGTGGTGCCCGACGCAGCCAGAGGCAGTAGCCTGCGGTGCCAACGTCGCATGCTACTGTTCGTCCTGCGCAACGAGAGGAAGCAGCAGTGGCCACGGATGCCGGCAGGCGTGCGCTGAACGTAAGCCCAGTGAGGATTGTGAGAAACCGCGCCGGGGCTTCCGAGGGCGAAAGCGGCGATGACGGGGCGTTGCGGCCATGGCCTCTTCCTTTAGATATTACCTGGCGTGGTATCGTGGCAGCAGGTGTTCGCTTTTGCTATTCAGCTATGTCGAGGCGCGTCGGTGGCGGGGTAGACCAGTCCATAGGAATTCCGTTGCAGCGTGCTCATGAAGGGGCGTTGCAGCCAATGGGGAATATACACGCCGTTTCACTTCTACAGACGACAGACGGAAGCTTTCTCGCCTAATAGGCCATTTTACGCTTTCCCATCAAACGAGAAACCCTGAGAGTAACTATCCCACATCCAAATGGGCCAAGACTAACCGAAACGGACTCAGTGTTCGAAAAAATGATATCCTGTCTTCTAGGTTCAAAGCCGGAACACCATATACATAAAAAAAATTCCGTGATAACGTCAAACGTAAAGCCGTTCGCAGTGAATAACAAGCATTATAGAGAAAGCTAAAGTTTTGGTTTCCAAAGAAATGCTGGAGGCTTGCAAATATTCGAAGACGCTGCGGGACAAAGGTATTTGTATAGCGATCATGCACTGCAACACTGCAGGCATGCAGCGGAACACTCAGATGTTTAGGTAGCACACAGTATCACTTAATACACGCATGATGTAATGATGTAACTGCTCAAAATGTAAACCACGGTCCAGATCTCTTAGGTTTCTTCCTTTCCCCACAGTAGACAGTACCAAGCACCTATATGATAGTCGGAATTAAAAAAAAAATATGGGGTTTTACGTGCCAAAACCACTTTATGATTATGAGGCACGCCGTAGTGGGGGACTCCAGAAATTTCGACCACCCGGGGTTCTTTAACGTGCACCTAAATCTAAGTACACGGGCGTTTTCGCATTTCGCCCCCATCGAAGTGCTGCCGCCGTGGCCGGCATTCGATCCCGCGACCTCGTGCTTAGCAGCCCAACACCATAGCCACTAAGCAACCACGGTGGGTTCGGAGTTATATCAATGTTGGACTTGTTCTTAGAGACGAATGGGATATCGTCAGCCTATGCTAAAGCTTTCAGCTCATTACCCAGTACATTAGGACCACGAACGTGGGTGCAGCTCAATATACCCAAACAGGGTAGTTCTAAGGAAGTGCTGGGACATAAACAATCCTTGTTTCAACGAAGAACGGATGTGGACACAATCTTAAAGGCTACCAGTGATAACGAACCCAGTTCTATTATGACTGTATAACAAAATAGAACGCCATTAAGCTACCTGGAACACTAGTGTGTTATAGAAGATAAAAGAAAAGAAAATGCCGGACCCGATGAAAAGCATTTCACCAGGTTCTTTGAATCATCGCAAATTGTTCATAAGAAGTGGAGCAGTACTGCAGAGCTGTATGGGCGACGTGTATGTTAGTTTGTATGAAGCGGTTTTTTATACATGTTTGATGAGGAACAATAACAATTGGCATCGGAACCGGCAAACGATTTGACAAAATAATTTCAAAAATTTTGTAGTCAGCGTTCCACAATGTAATCAGTCTATAACTCTCAAGAGAACGTAGTTCTCGGTCAGTACTGTTAGGTATTAACTCATTGTAGCATTTTGTGAAACGCTGTGGTAAAGCCTCTAGTTATCAAGTCATTAAAATATATTCAGTAGAGCAGACCTTCAATAGGACCTAATGGATTTGCAAAAGTGACCTAAAATTCCATCTGAACCGGGAGTTCTTAACGTAGGTGACTGATAACGTATGACTGATACTCCTGTCTAGTACCGCGACTGGTTATGACTGAACAGTCTTCATCAGTAAGAGGAGTTATAGACGCGAAGTACTTTAGAGGTTTGGTATTGTGATGCCTAGATGCTCGACACCCGCATGTAGGCTTCTCTAGTTCCAATAGAAACAAGTTCGTTGAAATGATCGTGGCGTGTTCATTATGATCACAATTTCTAAACTGTGGGCCATACGCACAACAGGGGATTGGTCGGGAAGCGGGCGCTACACATCGTGCCAACGCCAACTAGCCCTTCGAGATGATCACTGCGTGTTGATGATAATTATGACACCCATACTATGGTTCATACCCACAGCTGGGTATCGGCAAAATGTGTGTGCATCTTGATTAGGATGATGATTTCCATTCAATAGCTCCTATCCACAACGGGGGCCCGGGGGTGTGTAGGAAACTGGGCGGTACATTCATGCCAACGGCGACTATCCCTTTGAGATCATCACAACGTGCAGATGATGATCATGATTTCGATGTTATCGCACGTACCCATCGCTGGTGATCCGTCGAAAAACGTGTCCGCGTCTTGACTTTGATGTTGATGCTTTTCATATTGTGTGAGATGACCATAACGGAAGAGCGGACAAGAAGGCGGCACTACACATAGTGGCAACACCAAGAAGCTCTTTGTGATTAACGCCGTGTATTGATTAGGATAACGATTCCTACTCTATGCAAGATACCGTCAACGGGGGACTAGCCAAGAGGCGGCCGGTACATTTAAAATAAAGAACAGTTCTTCACGTCGCTTAGGAAGGATGCGCGAGACCACATGCGTCCGGCAGTTTGGTTTTGTCCAAAAGGCGCAGAAATGGAACAGACAAATTTGCAGTACTTCACTAAACGCTTTGCGAAAGCTTCGCTTCGCGCAGGTTGGAACACCGGCATTGGATCTGCACAATTTGGGGCCTGCACCGCCACTGCAATTGCTGCGTATTTTGATATAAAGGAATTTGTCCATCTTGGCACATGTATCAGCCGTCGCGACCAAAGTCATGGTAGCATGGTAGTGTCTGGCAAAGAAACCTCAGCTACAGTTTCGAAGGAAGGAGCTTAGCAGTTGGGAATACAACGATTTGTGGCCAGTATTTAGATATTCATAATTTTTCTAAGAGAAATGCGCCGTAATTTCACCCCGCGTATTTTAATAAAATGTCTTTCCACCAGTCTAAAAGTGAATGGGCTAAATACCTAATTGCACTTTTTTCCACAGCGCATAGACCATTTTAGAGCGCGTACGTACGCCTGCCGAAGTGGTAGCGTGTACAGGCATCTTTATTTCAAGAACAATTAACGGACACCCCTGGCCTAATTCCACCGCCATCGTCGCCATCGTCCCCCCCTCCCCCCCCCCCCCCCCCGCCGTGGCTGTGATGTCCCGTATAAAGTTCAAGTGCGATAACAACGGAACCGGCGTCGTATGCTGTAGGAGCGAGTAAAAGCATGCGATGGTGAGCCGAAGATGGGTGGTTCGATCTCGCAGGCCCAAGGGAGGAAGGTGAGAAGGAAACACGCCGTCTTCCATCGTTCGCAAGAGACCAGGGGGCAGGGGCTTTCTACTAAAGCGGCAGCTGCCTATGGCGCGGTTGAGCGCTGTCGTGCGGGCACTGTATTGAACGGTATCTGCGATGAGTACAGAACCTGCGTGCGCCGAAGGGCGACAGCTTCGTGTGCACTTTTTTCTCGCCGGTTTTTTCGCATTGAAGGTAGAGGTATCACAAAGCTCTAATCACTCCCTGTTGCTGCCGCTCTTCTTCATTCCAGGGCTCTGCCAGCGAGTTTACGCGGCCATCGAGTTCGATGTACATATGTTTGCCTGTGCGCGCCTAACACAATGCTTGTATTGGAATTAGTAAGCGAATTTTTACACGTGTATGCGGCAAATTAAGCGACTATCCTTACTTCGTAACGCTGTCTTATGAGTTGCTATCACAATCGATGTTTCTCCTTTCGGGAGAGACTGCGACTTTGTCATCGCCATTGCTGTTTTTTTGAGCCTCAGTTTAAAGATAATGCAAGAGATGAGAGCAAACAACGAGTGACCGAGAGGTAAAGTCTCGAACAGGCAATCAGCGGGCCTGATTTCAAATCCTCGCCGGTCACCGTGTGTCCGTGCGTGTATATTTTCCTATATATGAACGTCTCGCAAAGTACATTTAAATTCATGCGCCCTTCCCTTGAGGACATAAAGACGACTAGAAAAGTCCGTGGCCCGGTATACTATCTAGGAATTTAGGAAAATGAACTTTTGTCTTTCATTACAAACCACTGGAACCTGCGATGTTATAATTCTTTGTCATAAACACTTCCAGGGATTTTAACAACCAGGTTTCTCTGTCGCTTTAGTTACCACTAGGCATAATTTAGCATTTTTGTAGAATGGCTTCACCATTTCAATATGAATATTTTTTAAAACAACCGATGTTTTCATATTTCTTCAAAGACGTTTCCAAAAATGTTTACCTAAACTTCAATATCACTGGTTCGTTTCTTCAGTTTGCTGTTGTGGTTTACTTTCAATTATTTTTCATGTGAATGAGTTGCAGATAAGCAATGGCAGGGAGACAGTCTAGGAAAAAGATCATTTCTTTGAGCAACAGTCAGGCGTGCTTCTGTACTCCATAGGGTGAACGATTAATCGGAAGCGAAGAAGGAAAATCGCAGAGATACCGTTGCAATGGGTTCTTGATGAGCCGCGTTAATTCGAGAACGCCTACCAGATGAACTAAATCTTTCTCACTAACGTCAATAGTAAGTTGAAACTCCAGACACGAAACCACTATTGGTTTTCAGTCCTAATTATTTACCTAAGGCGAAGGAATGCCCAGCAACGCCATGATTCTAGCTTTGAAAAATGCCACCGTCAGCCGTGGATTCCATACCGCCAGATTTAAAACTCCAAAAAATCAGACTTCTTCATCCGTACTGTAAACTGCACCCTTAAAAAGAAGGACTGGTACTCACAAAAAGGTATTTCGTTAGTGTTTTTGTTAGCGCAAGTTTCTGCCAATCCTGATGCTGGAATATGATTCGTGAAGACGGCCATTCAGATGGAAAAGAACACTTATGAACAAAAACGCTTCGTAACTGCGTCCTGAGGACGTCCTTAAAATTATTTTAACTTGCAGTGTTGTTAACTGCAAATTCCAGTCAGTCCTGATGCTGCATACAATATTAGCGAAGTGGACCGGCCAGTTGTAAAGCGCACTTACGAACAACTGATTTTGTGCTTCGCACCAAGTTTTCTTTTGGGGGCAGGGAGGAATTAGCACCATTGAATAGCGCAGTATTCAAATCAAAATGATGAACTCACTGCACTTTGTCTGTGGCACTCAGTCCATGAATAGAAAATTGGGAACGAGTCACATTCGTCACTGCCATATTTTGGCGGAAGCACCAAGACGATCGAGTGTGACTCTTCCTTGGCACGGAAAGGTTCAAAAAGGGTGACTAACAATTCATAGTTTAAGATTATCAGCAATGTGACCTATAGCTAGAAATTTATGATATTACATATGTCTTTCAAGCGGCTTTTGTAAACCTCATACGAATACATGCGTCTCAGAGAAAACACCTGCAACTGTTTGCGCCTTGCAGCTACTCAACACTACAGAAAACATCTATGTGTACAAGATATCTTTCGGCCAGTGCAAGTACTATAATAAACTATACCTGAACCGCTCACATTACGATTTTGAGCTCACTGAAACGGGCTGCACAGTGTAAGTACCTCTACATAATATAGATTTATTTTACTTCCTTAGGTCAAGAATCATTGCATAAACCCTTTTCTCAGTACTCCTGCAGGTGACCTCACGTTCGGTTGCGTGGTAAAGTGCCGATTTCTTGCTTCAGTCAGCGTCCGTATCCTATGTTTACAACGGCCGCGCATGGCCACTGGTGCTGCTCAGCAAGTCGCTGTTTCGTCGTTTGTCACCTACGATGAGTGTGCGAATGGCAAGAAAGTTTGGCCAAACCTTCAGAAGTGACGCGCATATCGCATATTCATCCTACCGAATTTTTTACGGCTTGTCCATATGGTTTCGTCCATCACGTATGGTGTAGGCACTACAAGGGCCGGCTAAAAGTTCCTTCTTTAAGGCAGAGTGGTGCGTACTTTTAGCCGCGCTTTTATATCAGAATTACTGTCATTCCAGTCGTTATTGTAGTAACCTTTTCCAGGCTCAGAAAGACACATTATTGTTATGCCTCTCGACTTGTGGCTGACGAATTGTTGACCTTAGAAAACGTGCTCCTATTGTGGATACTAGGAGAGCAAAGTTTAAAGTGCACATGAATATATTCTCAGGGGTGGCTTTGTATTCCAACCCTGCAGTTTGCAGCGAGTACAACCACTGCAACAATGACTAGTCTGCATCGCTCTGCAGACCTAATCACCGAGGGCCCCCTACGCAACTAGTTGCAGTGCTGTGTGACTCACGTGCTGCCTCGTGGCCCCCAAGAATCCAGGAAACCCGGCCTCAGCACAGCACTCCTGGCCACAAAACTACATGTCTTCCAGGCAAGCACACTCGACGTCACCTGCCACTTGATTCCATCTCATGTAGGGATACCAGGAAGTAAGGAAGTAGACGCACTGGCCAAGCGGGTTCACAAGTCATCAACGGCAGTCAGCAATACAGTAATTTCATCCAATTCATCGAGGCATCTCCTGCGATACCTGGTGCTAAGCTGCCACCCAGACTCTCGGTTTGCTGGAGACAAACGCCTGCCACTGCTCCCAGTATCGGCTTCCCCAGGAAGATCAATAAGCTCTGCAGAGAGTTCCAGTTGGCTGCTGCTGGACCGCTGCCTGCTATGGCTGACTAGGAAGGAGCTGCTCATCTGCCTGTACAGACTGCGGGGCCGAGGAAACACAGGTTCGCTTCCTGCGTCACTGCCCAGCACACGCAACCAACGAGTAAAACTCGCTGCTAGCCTCCGCCAGCTTCGTACATGCGCAATCAAGGATTGTGTCTTTCCCACCCGACACTGCATAGCCATGTCTTCAATGAAGTCCTCGACTTTTTGGAGGACACCTCGCTGTCCAGCAGAAGAGTGGTCTGCTGTCGTCCACTGACAGTTCTGCTATGGGATGGCACCTTGCCCCTCTAATCCCTGTCTCATTTTTCTATCCGCTTTCTTCCCACTTGCCTTTCCCAGAAGACGCTGAGCTGTGCTCTTATTAGAGCTTCAGAAGTATGCCTCTTTTCTTCACGTAAACGGCACCCTCCCCCCCTCTCATAATGGAACGCGACCGGGAATCGAAGCACCGCAGTGAAGCGGCGATCGATCTTGAGGCGACAAATGTTTAGCCTCAAGGCCAGGCTAGTGCCTCTCGAAAGCAACGCCGGCATTCAGGGTGGTGACACTGTGTAGGCAACGCCGCGTAACTGTGTACTACAATGGCAACGCAGCGGTGGCAGCAGAGGGCCAGCGCGATTACATGATGGCTGGATTGCGATGCGAATTTATTTACCAAAACTGCTTGAACATGTCTACGAGAAAGTCGGTCTTGCGCGTGGTAGAAATTCACTGCCTGCCACAAGGGAGCGGTTATATGGTGTGTGTACAACATTGGTGAGCGTATCACCACGCTAAACGGTGAAAAATGGTCCTCTTGAAGCCCCTTAGGTTCGGCGTGGTGCAAGCATCTTCTATTTGCAGTGAGCGACCCGCCTGTTGAAAAGTGTCTATACTCATAAATAATGACAAACTGTAGTTATTTTTGTTTTAGCAATAGGCTGCACATTTTGAAATGCATATTACCTCTCTCATGGTTTGAAAAAATATCGTGCTCACAGGCCAATGACAGAATAGCGATGTTTTACTGACACATTATAATGAAGAAAAAAAAAGAAGGCGTTCGGCAAAGATTTGATGCTATAATAATTATTGAAGCTTAATAACTAAGTGCTCTTATATTTCATCGGAAGTTACTGAGTACTATTTCTTGTTATTCCCAGTAACAATTCATCACACAAACATTGGTCATACACACAGCAGTTGCGAGGCTCTCGCGAAAGCAGCGACGACCACACTGACAGCCAGCACACCCCTTTGGGGCCACCATAACATTAACTCATGGCTCAACCCAAACGTGTAACCGGTTAAACTCGACACGAAAAAATGGCAGATTACTCCTAAAAATAAACTGTGCAATTAAGAAGCGTATTTCTACATTATATATGCCAGGCAGCTTTTTTTTTCAAAGCGATGCTTTCTTTGACTGCAATCTGATGGTTTCGCCTCGGTGAATCGGTCGCTGGTCGGGTTCTCATCGTGTAGATTCCTCCTCTTTCTTAAGGAAACGAAGCGCAGCCAGCGACGGGATTCGAAGCTCAGCACCCCAGCGCTGGAACCGAATTATCTTCCTATTAGGCTACAGACGTTTTTTTTTCTTCATTGCCAGGTGTCTACATACCAGAAAGTGAATAACGTACACTAGAGTGTTCCCAAATAAAAACAACATAAGAGACATCTCCGACAGCACGTGGCGAAAGGCTCTGTGGCATCGCGCCTGGCATAGTCTATTAAAATTCGTTTAGCTTTGCCAGGGATCCCATCCTGGTCAGCGATGTCGGAGGACAGTCGTGCGTTTTCATTACGCCTCTAAAATTATTAATGCGCTCTCGAAATCACATAGGAGCTAGCGTACTAAATGGATCCCATTAAGAGCTAGGAATTAGTTCCTAATTGCACAGATGCTTCTCTCGTACAAAAACCATCAGGCCCCTTCAGATGGTTGTCATGTGTTAATTACGATGGTGATTTCCTTACTATGGCATACGCTCACATCTCGATAAAGACCCAGAAGCGGTGTCCAAGGTATATTTAAAGAGGTAGCGAAGCTTTTATAGAAGGCCACATGCCCTTTGAATGGCGGCGTATTGCAACCTTCGCGATCTGTGTAGTGCCACGACAACTTTTTTCAAGAAAGATATAGAGAAGAAGATTATGACGTCACAGACGGAATCAGAAATCACGTCTTGACTTACATTTCTAGGCACGAATGCTCAAATTTTCTTAAGGTGTGGCACTTTGGCCGTTACTCCAAAACTGTTTTCATTCGGAGCTAGCAGCTTGCGTCAGCTTATGCGCCAGCGGGTGGCCAGCTTATCTGTCATATGAACTTAACCTAAGAACTGAAATCAATCCTTGCATTCCGCTCTGCTACAATAGCAGGTAAGTAACGCGCCGTACTACCGCTAGCGTTTATTCGACAGCAATGACAGCGCTTATGCGCTAGACATATTTAGAATTCATAAAAGGTATAGAGTGAAATAGATCTATGCTGTAACAGTAGAAACACACCTTGCACTTTTATACAGGCTCAGAAAGCGTTGTCTTTTTGCATCGAGTATGGCATACAGACTTAGTAGGTTGCTACCTTGTGCTAGCGTAAACTACAAATGTTGTGGGAGACAACGGCACTCCTTCAAAACCTCTCGCTTGCTGCCGAAACCACCGCAATTGCAAGCAAATCAAGGGAAACCAAGCACCGCGTTCTACAGGCATGGAAGTAAAAATTTCAGAACGTCTCTTTTGCCTTATGCCTTTTTAGTATAAACGTGACCTTGAGTCGTCAATGTCGTAAAGATATATTTTTTTCTTGGAACAACATCATATATTTTGGCTCTTTCAATATTTATATCTCTAGAAAACTCGTTTGGTACATTTGGTGCACGCTAACTTGGAAGATATTGTAAAGAAGCGAAACAGACACCATAGTTGCCCAGATATTTCTCTTTATTTTAAACCCTAATCCTAATGATAACGCTGTGTACACAGTACTCAACCGTCGTCGTCTACTAAATTCCAGATTCCCTCGCCCGTGCAATAGCGAAGCCACTCAAGTAAACATTCGTGAAAAAGTTTCCGTTTGCAAGCTCAGTCAGCAGCCTGCCGCCAAGTTGACTGCTCGGTGCTTTATCAAGACAGGTGCCTCTTGTCGTGATCGTTGCTGATCTGTCTTTTTTACTTCGAGAGTTTAAACGCCCGCTCGGTGGTTACACTGCAGTTGCAGATCATTCCTGCAGAATAACTTCCTGAATCCAGGGAACTTGCTTCATTCAACAGCTGCCAGAAACTGGACCCCGATACCCATATAGCGGAGCGTATCCTTGAATATTCGTGAAGCGTCCGTGAAGCGTCTCAAATCTGATGTAGTTTTTTTACTTTATTCTATGACCCACTGTAACAGTCCTGTTCGTCAATATTCAAGTCATTGCAAGCAGTAAAAGCTTACGAATACGGCTTGAGTTGGAATTCCATATTTACAAAACAGTACTGCAAAGTTCTCTGCGCGTTGTCATTTTCGTTCACGATTTCACTCCCGCTGTGTTCTTTCCCCATAACTCAGTTGATAGCAGCGCTTCATCGTCTGTTCTGGCGTTCACGCTGTAGGTATGTCTTACGTTCTGCAGCACTCTTATCTAATAAGTTTAGGATGGATGAACAGACTAGCGAAGGAAGTCATCCTCTTAGAGGGGTGCTTCCACTGGTTATGCGACTTTTCTACGATGATTGTTGTGACGTCATTAGAGCAATCACTTCTATATATGTATATAGTTGGATGGTGTTCCATCCATTCTTCGTTCGATGACACGGAATTGAAACATCACGCATGCTTGTGTTTTTTATCTGTTCGTCTCTCTTCTTAGTATGAGTTTTCTCCGTCTTCCATATAATTCCTGTTTTCCTTTCATATCGGCATACGCGTTTGCTTGTCGCGTCATTCCTGTATTTTTTATGTTCTTGGTGACAATCCTGCCTCCTACCTCTTGCTGCTACGTTTCACTCCTACCTGTTCTTAAGCAATTTCATTTTTTTAGGGAAAGAACTGTATTGTTTTTCTTTTTTCTAATATGTACATTACCGACCCTATTGTTTTTGTAATATGCTCTATTGCTTGTATAAGATGTGTATAGATTTTGCCAATGTCTATTAATATTGTATGTTTATTATGTTTTCTTATATGACCTATATACTATTTTAATCCTTCTGTACCGCCCCCCTTGCTCAATGCCTTATATGTACGGAGATTTAAAAAAAATGAACGTGCATCTTGCTTGCGGAATTGTTCTTCTCGTGCTCGCAATCGTAAACTTTACAGTTTGAAATTTCACCGATAGTGGTGCCAGGAACCTATCTTTTTTCCCTCTCCACTCTGCTTCTTCATCCAGAGGCTTATAATTTTCTTTGCTCGGTCTCCATTTACTATTAGTTTGTCGTGAGATATATGTCGGTATTATATTAAGTATATTAAGTATATTAAGTATATTAAGTATTAAGTATATGTCGGTATTAAGATATTGGCCGGTAGTTAGAAAAATGCTGCTTACTACCTGACTTATGTAACGGAAGCACCTTAGCCATCTTCCATCATGAAGGTACTATGCCGGAAGTTAGTGATTTATTGAAGATAAGAGTAAGGTCTCGCGAAGTCCATAAGGCATACCGAACGAGAAACAAATTCGGGATTCCATCAGGCCCTTCACTTTTCTTTGTATCAAGATTTAGTATGAGGTTTAAGACACCTTCTGCGCTAACTAAGACATCATTAATGGGGCAAGTCGGATGAATGTTTGGAATGTTTGGATGCCTTGCCCATTAAAACATGAGTGGGAAATCATTTTTCTTAACTCCTATGAATTGTGCTGAGGTTTTCTCTTTTAAAAGCTGTGTTAAAAATAGTAAATCGCAGGACAAAGATGGTGCATGTCCTGGTGCATGTGCATGGACACAGATAAAGCATGCCCTTGACATCATTTGTCCTGTTCTTACTCACATTTACAATTTGATTCTATCCTCTGGCCAATTTCGGAAAGACATGGAAATTGCTCGAAAGCAGCCTGTGTTTAAAAAAGGTGACAAAAATTTGCTAGGCAATTATCGTCCAATTTCGATCCTACCAGCATTTTCCAAAGGCATCGAAAAAATAGTTCACGCTAAAATAGCATAATATCTTCACAGAAATAATTTGTTAGGCCATTGCCCACATGGCTTTAGGAAGCATCACTCCACAGAAAAAGCTCTTTTTATTCATAAAGAAACCATTCTACAAGCGTTCAACATTAAAATATTACTTATGGGAGTATATAGAGATTTTTACAAAGCATTCGATCTTGTAAATCATAAAATTTTACTTGCTAAGCTGCTAGCTTATGGTATCAGTGATATCGCCTTCAAGCTATTTGAATCTTATTTATCGCATCGATCAAAATATGTAGAGTTGGAAAGGGAAAAGTCCAGTCTTCGGTCTGTAAGAGCTGGAGTGCCCCAGGGAAGCATCCTTGGACCCCTCCTGTTTATAATGTTTGTAAATGATATGTCACGAAGTTGAAAACGGACAAAATTTAGTTCTTATGCTGATGATACGGCAATATTTATCACTGCTACGTCAGAAACTGAGCTACAGCTTCAGGGGAACAGAGCGTTAAGAGAATTTAAAGGCTGGCTGATGGAAACTTTTTGCGAATAAATGTCAGCAAGACAAAAATTGTCTATATGCAAAGAGGCAAAACTTACGAAGTACAATAAACATGAAAATAGATATGGGCCAATTAGAAATTGTTAACACGGTCTCTGTCTTAGGCGTAACATTCGCTAAAAACTTAAGTTGGAATGATCACGTGGAACATGTAAGTAAAAATCTATCTTCTGTTGTAGGTATAATAGGTCGATTGAAATCCTTTCTTCCTGTTAAAATTAAAATTTTACTTTAAAATACTTCAGTATTGTCAGTTCTGCAATATTGTAACCCCGTTTTCGGCACTACTAGCAAGATAAACTTTACTAAATTGCATTTGCTCCAGAAAAGAGCACTGTGATATATTGCCTATGTCGCTCATTTATTTTCTACGACAAATCTGTTCTCAAAGCTTGAAATCTTGCCTGTATTCTCTTTATATACTACTGTTTAATTTTGAACTACAGGTCATACTTGAAGTCTCATAAATCTATTGTGTTTTCACTGGCCGATTTAAAAGCTAACCGTAGCATCCGTGATAATAGGCATAAAAAGGAATGGCACGTACGCACATCTCGGACGAATTACCATAAACAATCGTTAACACTTACAGCAGCCATTCTACTTATTCAACTCGCACAGGCAGATTTTGATCCTTTATGCAACTCCGATAATGAAGTAAGATTATTTATGTCAGGTATGCCAAATAGACTAGAATCCCATAATATTTTAATTCACATATTACAGTCTTGAGTGCGTGTTAGCCCACGTGTATATAGATCTCTGTGCATTGCTTGTGCACATGTGGTATGTATCTGCATGTGTGCATATATGCATAAATGCGAAATTGTATGTGTATATAAGCATGCATGTATTTTTGCGTAATTTTATACTAGATTTTTCTTTTTATTGAAAGTGCATTTGTTTTCAATATTACTTTGTTGCAAGTGTTGCATTTTTCTTGATGTTTCTGCAGCGCTCTGCTGTCAAACGTATCAGGGGGCGGGACCCTCGTCAAGCTCTACCTCAGCTTTTAGTCCCGTCTCCTCTTTTTCAATGTGAAAAGAAATAAAACACTATTCAAGTCAAGTCATGTAGAATTTAAGATAGTGGTACGTGGTGACGAACTAGAAACCGTGTAAATAAACTGAAATATTGTTTGAAAACTTGCTAGCGAATAAATGTCGAAGTAAATACGAGCGTATTCCTTGGCGCTGCCCGGTCATGCAAAAATGTAAGCTGGTTGAAAATATATGAACATAAACAAAAGTAAAGTCACAAATATTGCGCGTTTGCTGTAGCATTTCGTACCATAATAAAATATAGGAAACCGTGGTATTTCGCTCTTTAACGTTGCACGTTGTTTTAGATGGCTGCGACTTTGAGCACCGGGAGTAAGCTAGATAGTTGAAGTACTCGCTTGCGTTCTTCTGCACGCTCTGTGATGGGTGCCGTGAACGGCACCATGCAGCCTTAAACATGAATTCAGTGCCCTGTGCTGTGTATACGTGTGACTACTTTTGATGCAGTTCAATCTGCGTTTACGAGCAGTAAACAACGTTAAACAACAGGACGAAGAGAGGGACACCGACCAGAGCGCTGACTAATAACCAAGTGCGTTTATTCTTTCAATCTGCATATATATATCCTTCGACTGCCATCTCAAATCACAAAGGAATAGAAATTCAGCATACGCAGGGGCAATAAATTGCAATGAATGAGATTTGAAGGCTACCTCCTTCGGAAGGAGAGAAATGGATGGGAGGCTTACACGTGCTTAGCCACTATTGTGAATCTGCAAGGCTTCAAAAATAAGACGTGCGCGGTCATCATGATATTTTGACAAATGCGTCACATCTTTAAAAGACGGCTTGCAGCCGCATTTATTGTAATGCAGTGATAGTTGGCTATCAGTAGCTCGTTTTTGAACTTAGTTCGCGCATGCGATCATTGATGCACCGCCCGCTCTGACCGATATAGAAACGCTTGTATGAAAGAGGAATCTTATAAACCACACAGTCACAACAATCAACAGGAAACATCTGCTTGTACTGCTCTTTACACCTTTTTTTCTGTTCTCGGTCACCCGACTGACTTGGTGGCACAGATTACCTAACTTATTTCTGGCACTGAAAAACAACCTAATGCATGCCCTGCTGACGACCTTTTTTAGATTATGGCCCACCCTTCTTGAGATAGGGGTCGAATACTATATATATGCTGACTGAAAGAATAAAGGAACTTGAGTGTTATTCAGCGCTGTGGTCAGTGCTCCTCTATTCGGCCTGTTGTTTAGCGCTGTTTACTGCTCGCAATCATAAACCCACCAGCCCAATTGCGTACATTTATGCGCTCACTAATTTGGTTCTGCATACGAATAAATTTCCAATTCATTTGCAGGAAGAAACAAAATCTTTCTGCAGAACTAAGCCATGACCCCTATTTTCCGACGGCGCCTGACATGACAGTATCACAATGGAATGGTGAGACTGGAGAAAGCTGCAACTTATGTGCTTGTAACGTACACCTGCCGCCATCGTTTTAAACATGAAATTCAAGAACATCCTAGAAACTCACTTAGTATGATTCCGCGATATATTACGCAAGCTTAACACCCAAGCGTTAAACACTCAGCTATCCTATTCGCATGTCTCTTCTGTCACAATAGTGCCTTGTCACGAAAGGTTGGCTCACGAATTGTCCAGCTAAGCAGGGATGCAGTGCGCACTCCGCTTAGTGGAAGCAGGTGTAGAATACGTCTGGACTATGAAAGGAAATGTTCTTCGAAATATCACGGAAAGTTGAAAACTTCGAAGCCTTCAACAAGTTGCATGCCTGTGGTGCACATGCAGCACATGCACGGTGTAAGCTGCAGGAGCGGCTCCATACGAGCTGCATTTTCGGCTGTACGCGCTAGAGAGCGTTCGCGGTGAGGTCTCTTTTGCGTCATTTTGACGAGGTCGATCTGAACTTTCCGCCCGTCGTCGACGGCGAGTTACGGCTTGTGCTGCTCTCTGCACAGCGGTATGCTGAGCCTCTCGTTTTCTGGTTGTAGCCGCGCGCGAAGCTCTACGATTGGCTTCTTAAAGGGACACTAAAGGTTACTATTAAGTCAACGTGGACTGTTGAAATACCATCCCAGAAACTTCGAAACGCTTGTTTTGTGCCAAGGAGAAACTTATTTTAAGATGAAATGCGTTCTGAAGCGTCCGCGTACCTCTAGCGCAGTTCAAATCGCCCACCCTCCGATCGAGGAGTACTGGCATCATGGTCTCATAGTGACGTTGGCCATCGGTGAGTAGAACGGCGTCCGCAGATGGCGCTACGGCTTTTCTACGCAAAATGCAAACGCGCGGCCAGAAACAGAGCCAAGAGCGAGCCGACAGGAGAGCGAAAGCGGGAGTATGGTGCCTAGCGGAAGGTGAAACGCGCAAACATAAGCTGGTACTTCATTCTATGACGCAAACTTCAACGCTCGTCGCAATGGACCCTGACAACGACAGATTGGCTCGCGATGGTGGGCTCAACTTCAGCGATTTGAGCACTGACGAGCGCGACCTGCTGCTGAGGGCTCGCGCTGCCGGCGTCGTTGCGTACTACGACGGCGGGCTCGACACCGGCTCTCCGGAGCTGGAAAGCAACGAGGGCTTCCCACGACATCACATGGACGTGGCATTCTCGCTGCTTCTTCCAAATGAAAGTTTCGCGAGCCAGCAGAACCCTCACAGCACGACGCGATGACGAAACTACTGAAACTCCAAAGCGTGCCCGGCGCAGAGTCGAGCGTGCAGAGTCGAGCGAAAACGAAACCTTTCGACCACCCATATTACTGAAGGGTAACGTCAAAATGTTATTTTTTCTTAGAATCGAATAGACGTAGACAAGTAGCATTTTTTTCCGTCTTATAATCGAATGAAATGATATTTTAAGACGAGTAGTTGAGTAATAGTAACACAAACTATGAGGAGTGCTTTCGTCATCGGTCTAGTACCGGAATGTCGCTGGGGGGTCTCAAATCGTGTCATGCATTTACATCAATTTCTCGGTTACTAAAGCTCTGTTCGTGATTATATTGACGCCTTAGACGTTCTAGACCATTGCTCTACCACTTTAACTTGAGTTTCTGGTAACCTTTAGTGTCCCTTTAAGCAGCGGTTCGTACCTTGCGAGGAGATGCCATAACGTGTACCGAAGAGTAAGTAAACACAGGTATCGAGACTACGTGGCGCTCATGCCACAACCCTTGATCTGTGGCACGATACGATGAAGTGGATGATCATGATCTATTGACATCCCCTTTGATACGGGGCGGTGACAAGTAGTCAACTAGCCTGCTTGAGTTAAACAGGTCCAGCTACATCCAACATGCAACTGCTACATGTCGGGACAACTGGTGTTATACAAGGCTACTGCAATGCCAAAGGAGCACGTGTCTACGATACGCAGCACGCAGATCGCATTGCGTGAAAAATGGCACAATACCATGCTAATACACATGGTGATGCTGATTAGGCTGATATATTTTCGCCTCTTTTGAACCGGGCTGGCGAGAGACAGCCACCTATCCTGCTTGATTAATTCAGGTATGATATACATATTTTTGTGGAAAACACGGGGAAGGCGGGATATTGAAATTCAAGGCGATGAGAAAAACGAGAACAAGGTGAAAGGGGGAGCCAACGTTTCCCCAAGTGGACTTGTCACTTGTCGCCTCAAAAAAGAGAAGTCATCCTGTCGAAACGTTGGCTCTCGCTTTTACCTTAGCGTTATGCCCATCGCAAGTTTTCATGAATGTATAGCTCAGGCCTGTGAGTCTTTTCTTCCCCAACACAACCCAACCACTTCTTCGTGAATCCCCCATAGTGGGCCGGAGCCTGGCGATAGCTGCGAAGGTGTCCGGCAGTGACAGTGGCGGCCAACATCGCCCACCAAAACGGCTATTGCAATGAGCCCATAACAACTTACGCTGTAGAACTTTACAGATTAACCTATTTTTGTTTACGTATAACTCTACAAGGAAACTTCCCAGTCGTGAATTATCAGAGTGTTCTTGCACGGCATCCTGTTGCCTTATAAATTTCATTTGACAATACATGCAATGATAGTTCGAAAAGCTCCACAAACATTAAAAAACTAACAAACCATGTTTAACGCCAGGATTGCAGTGTATTCTACCTCACTAGCAAATACACGGCAGAGCTGACATTGTTGGATACGTATATATACATTTTCGTACAGCAATACCGCAATATGGACATAAAATAGGCCATGTAATCTTTAAACAAATAAATGACTGCAACACGTCTAAAATATTGTAGAACACATACACGCTCCCCTAGGGATAGTTCAATTACAAGTGATCGCTCTCTAATATAAAGAGTTTCATGAAGAAGCATGCCACCCCACAGTAGTGACTATTACACAAAACACTCAATGCCACAGTTCTTAAGTCTTGTTCGTTATCGCAACTCCGTTTTCCTTCTTAGCGAAGTCGTCTATTTTTTTCGTTATAGTTTCACCTTGGACTAGAAGTCATTTCCAGCTTTCAGCTTCTCCTGCACATGTTGCCCTGGTTGTAAATAAATATTGGTATCGTAACGTCTACAGAGAGGGTGCAAATTTAGCCACCGTCAGCGGGAAACAGCAAGGCAGTAGCAGTTAAATGGTTTAAGAGCAAGGAGCACACCTCGCTGTGCATTGGCCGCCTGATTTTCCGCAAGTGCATTTTACGCTGGCCTGCAACGAAGCATAGAGGAGAACGCGCGGAGTGATAAATTTTTGGGACCGTACTTCTTGTGTAGCTTCGAAAGTGTTGCGCCTGATGTATTAAACAGAGTATATATACGCTGGTAAGTTTCTGTGGGGGGGATGCTATGGGAGACGCTCAGTTTGCGTTTCGAAGAGACGCCGCTCCACCGAATTTCGGCTTTTTCATGCATGTCTTCGAGTTGGGACGGGAATTTTAGTGTCCAGATTATCCGTGGTGTTTTTGCACCGTGCGAGACTGGTTTTGGCCGTACCTGTCCGATATTTTTCCAGTTAATGATTTTGAAACTTCTCCGTTGTGCGAGGTCGAACTAAGCCTGACGCAATCACTTCGGCGGCCAAGGATAGGTATCGGCTCGAATACGCCGAGCATCCTTATAGCGGCCTCCCAGCCGTCTATTGGGCTTCACCGGCGCCTCAACCTACCCTGTACGAGTACCGCACCGTGTACTGTGCCTACTTCTCTGCAATTCAAAGAGACCCAGTCTATGGAATTTGCTTCGAACAGCTAGAATGCGCCAACGTCTGACCGCGCAACGTGAGCATTGGGCAACCCGTACTCCATGTGGCAAATGAACCTGACTTGACCACAGAAGAAGTTGACGAGCGGAGAAGCGGTGACGGCAGCCGGGACCACCATTCAACCGCCCGTCAAATAGCAGCAGTCGAATACATCGCAAGCGCCAGGACCGCGCTCTAAGCGTCGCCGTTTTCCACCCCTCCCCAAGAATGACTTTAAGATTGCGCTTCGACCTTTCAAGAGACTTATTGTCAAAGGCTTGACTAACCACCAAATTTCCAAAGCAGTGGTGATAGCCTGTCTAAGCCATGTCACGGACACACAATTTTTCGTCAGGCTTAGACCAGGCTCTAACATCGTACTTGTTTTTACACCTCGCCAGCAAGTCGCTGACTGGGTGAGGTGGTTGACCCACCTCCTCGTTAACGGAACACGGCACCAGGTGAATTTGTACGTGGCAGCTCCGGACGGAGTGTCGCGTGTCGTAATTCCCGGTATTGACCCGAAGACATACACCGAAGAGTTGATGGCGCACTTGCGTAGACGTACTGAAGGGGTGAATATACTTCAAACTCGGATGCTGGGTGACACCAAGACCGCGGTACTTACCTTCAGCAATGAGTACACGCCCAGATATGTAAACTACTATGGAGGGGAGACGCCCTGTTACCCCAACAAGGCAACAACGCAGGTATGTGGAGTATGCTACCGCACCGGCCGCCGCTCTGATGTGTGCCCCACCTGTAACATAGTTGTCTGGCACACGTGCTGCACCCAAAACCCAACGGAAGGGCACGACTGCACCCTGAAATACGGGGCCTGTGGGGAAGCCCACGCTACTGGCGCCAAGGAATGCAAACGTCGACCCAAGCCTATAGAAAGCCAAGGCTCCTGCACAACAAAGAACAAGTCGCAAAGGCCAAGCACCCTGGTGCAAGCAAAGACGTTACGTTCCTAAGACTATGTGCCGCAAATGGCTAGCCGGGTGGACACAAAACTGGTCTTTTCAGCGTCAGAAAAGCTCGCGAGATTAAGTCGATTAATGGGCCCTTAACGTAAGCCAGCTGTTGGATGCTCTACTAATCATCGTAAAGCACCAGTGAGTTGCGTAGAAGCTGTCATTTATGAGCTCTCGCTGTCCTGTGGGAAAAACTACATCGGACATGCAGGAAGGTGTCTTAATGACCGGTTAACGGACCATAGCTTAAACGTGAAAAATAAGCAATACGGTCATCTGTCAACTCACTGTGAGGAATGCGGTTTTGCGCCAATGCATGGATCCTGCCATGTTCTTGCGTAGCACAAAGATAAAGATGTGCGAGAGATTATTGAGGCTCAGGGCTATCTATCGGAATAGTGACACGTGTGTTAGTGCCCTTCGGTCTACTTGTTACATAAGAAGACCGCTTTTTTGCATGGTGAGATTTGGATGGGGTGGAGCCACTGTGCATGGGTTAATGCGTACGTGTTTGCTGAAAATCAAGTTGTTGAAGTTAGCGCATTGTGGTGTCGCCTCCATTCTGTCCTTGTTCCCTGGAACAAAATATGCTTTCCAAGTCAGTTTTCCAACACGCCTAACAAATGGCAATGCAAAATACCCTCGTGTCGCAACACTGGTATCGAAAACTATAAATGCCACTGCCCTTTGTTTCTGGGGCCGCACAGAAACTAATCACCAAACAATCGTTGTTGCGCCACAGAAAAGGGGCAACTCCCAACAGTCGTTCTAAACGAGTACAGTCCCCCAAAATACAAACACGAAGACTTTACTACCCCCCTAACCCTCGCTAAAGTTATTGTGGGCACCAAAGACCAACTAGTGGCCGTCGGAGATTTCAACGCTCCCCACACCATGTGGGGCTATCATAGGGATTGACATAAAGAAGACAAACTCCTCAACTTAGCGGCAAAGCTAAGACTACAACTGGTTACCCTACCGACACCACCCCCACGCTTACGCAGCAGTACCAAGTAGAGACACATTTCCAAATCTCATCCTGACTTACAACGTTAGACGAGTAACTTGGGCCAACGTAGAAGAGAATTTGGGAAGCGATCATTATATCCTTAGTGTATACTTAACATCTCCCAAATTACGTATAGTAATGGGGATACGTGGTGCTATCATAGGGACTCACATAAAAGAGACAACCTCCTGAACTTGGCAGAAAAGCTAAGACTACAACTAGTTGCCCTACCGACTGCACCGACACGCTTAGGCAACAGTATAAGAAGAGACACATTTCCAGATCTCACGCTCACTTATAACATTAAACGAGTAACTTGGGCCAACATAGAAGAGAACTTGGGAAGCGATCATTATATCTTTGGTGTATCCATTTCATCTCCCGAACTCCGTAAATTAGTGGGTGACACCATCCTAACGAACTGGGTTGCCTTCCGCTCCCAGGCCCTACCTGATCTCATTCCGAGTAATGTTGAGGAATGAACTCAAGACATAAAAGAGGCCCCCAAGCAAAATTCAAAAAAGTTCGCGTGCACGGTGGAAACACCAGCGGTAGACCAACACCAACTCCATTTGTGGGAGAGCTGCAGAAGCTTGTCCAGACGGTGGAAAAAACAGTGCCTCAACCGCACCTTGTTACTCAGGATAGCGGCCCTCGCAGAGGAAACCAATGCTTATTCAGCTCAGCCAGATACCGAAAGATGGGTATAATTCTGTAGCCCTTTAGACACTTTAGGCACAGCACAAAAGGCGGCAGTCCTGCGTAACATTCTGTAACTCGACAAATCCAAAACTGCTACGAGCAGAACACTACACAGAATAGCAGGCGAGTTCCCGGGTACAGACGAAGAGCAGATACAAGCCTTAGACGCACGCTATACAGGCGACCAACCTCGGCCGCCTTGTAACACTCAGTATAGTGGGGCACCCAACCCAGAACTGGATACTTCACTCACCCAAAGCAGAAGTCCTTGCCGCCGCATAAGCAGCGAAAAGAAACACGGCACCGGAGCCAGATAAAATTATGTAAACGCAATAATTAGGAACCTCAGTGACGATATCTTCGACTATATTACTGACTACCTGAATCAAGACTGCTGGGTACAAGGTCACGAATTGGAAGCCTAAGAGTAGAAGAAAGCCAATATCATAACTATACTTAAACCAGGAAAACCCCCAGAAAACGAGGCCTTGCGTCCCATCTGGTTCACCTCTGGCATGGGAAAACTGCATGAGTCATACAGAACCGCCTTCAAAATTACATCTATTTTAATCATCTTTTGCCACCTACCATGCTAGGCTTTAGGGAAGGACTGTCCACACAGGACGCCTTTCATCTCCTGAAAGAAGACGCCGCATGCCTAAGAGTAGCGAACACCTAATTCTTGCCGTCGAACTCAAGGGGGCTTTCGATAACATCTCACATGAGACTATAACACAACAAACTCAATGTCATAGGGTGCGGTGAGCGAATATTTGCCTATGCCAAGTCCTTCCTCACTAACCAAACAGCCACAATAGGCATTGGACAGACCCGGTCAGATCCTATAGACATGCCTAACAAAGGAACCCTTCAAGGAGCAATAATACCACCACTCCTATTTAACATAGCTATGCGCAGACTCGCTCATGTCTTAGAGGAAGCCCCGCAATTAGCCTACCCCTTGTGTGCGGACGATATAACGCTTCAGGATACATACGGCTCTCTAGCGCACAATGAGCAAACATATCAGGAGGTGCCCGACATAGTCTATATTTTTGCTAGCAATAGCGGACTTAGCTGTGTCCCGGAAAAATAAAACGTTATTCGGGTTAACAATCCTGGCTATAAAACGAGTGTCCCCGTGTCCCCGAGGCCTCGAGTGTCCCCATAAATGTTATCGCAATAGAAAAAAAAACGGATATCTCATTTTATTTCATTTTATTACCTTAAAGGCCCCAATAAATGGAGCATTACATAAGGGGTGTCAAGAATAAAAATACACAGCCACAATAACAGGAAGTTTTTTTTTTTTTACATTTTCAACGAACTTCGATGAACACATAACGACAGCAACGCCGTTAGGAAGGCCGTTCTATTCTGCAGCTGTGCGAGGAAAAAAAGAATTTGAGAACGTGACGAGACGACAGATGCTATTGACAGCGTTAATTCTTGGATATCTCAGGCCAACTTTAGCTTCGGCCTCTTCTTTAGCGCTTGTGTTATTCTTGCCTACACGTGTTTATTTTTTTGCGCTTTTATATTTGAATCTAGGAGGTGAAGTTAATCATATTAAGGCATCATTAACTCTACGCACGTCCAAGGCGTACTTGCGCCGTCGTCGTACTGTCGCCCTATCGACGACACATGCTCTGCTCACGCTCGGGGCGCTGGAAAGTCTCCAGACACGCGGAGTGCCTTTGGCTGCAAAAGACTACACACTGCGTGATGTTGACACATCTTCGAGAGGTGCTTAAGATCTTACGAGGCAGAGCCATGCGAATGCTTTGCTTTCGGTGGCTTGTAAGAACATTGTGTGCTGCGTGAACACGTTATGTGAACACTGCATTCACAACGTTCAGCACATGTTAATGAGCGCTGGGTGCTGTATGTTCCTGCGGAGATGCTATATATCAGCAATGGTCTGAACAGAATGGACAGTAATACACCCATCACACGGTCAATCTAATGTGCACTTTGAGCAAGTGCACTTCTGCGCGCTGAGTGTCATTTTGGCGGCGTACCGCTACACGAAAAGGAAAAAAAAGTGTTCTTCTAAATTGGTGGCGATAGCGATCGGGAGTAAGAAGACGAAGCAGATATTTGTTAACTTAAAATGGCAAATACAGATTCTTATTTTTAGAAACATCCTTTAAGATTGATTTAAGTGAAATTGAAGTAATTACTTGCAATCTCAATACCAAGATTAATCTTCACGATCAAAGGCAAGACAACAAGACTTGACCAGTACCAGTTCAAACAGAAGGTGTGTTCGAATTCTCGCCAACATCGGACACAATCTACGTAGACAGCTAAGGGTGAAAACCCAGAGAGCTGCCAGGCCATGTAATGGAACGCGTTTCGAGCTGTCTGGAAGGCACTTCTGTGACGTTATCCCAGCTCATGGCGACAAAAAAGATTGAAGAAACTACGCATTATATCTGCATTTGAAGTCCTTGCGCCTGCGAACCTAGGAAAAACACGACGTGAGCTACATTCGGACCACAGGAAAGCGTGTCTACGTTTTCTTGCGCGCAGACGACCTTCTCGTCGAGTCTCCAAGCGCCCTGCTGAGCCGCCATCTTGTTTGGACATGAAAGTAGCCTGATTAGTTTTTGACCTCGATGCTGCCTTCGCGAAGCTGTCTACTTTGACTTCTTCGGGAGAACTGGAACGAGACCTAAGATGATCGCTGTCTGCTTACCAGTCTACTTTGTCGTCTACGACGAGTACTGGAACACAGCCAGTCCAAACGGCGCGCTCCAGCAAACATCTGCTCACGTATTGCGGCGTGGCCGAGAGTGAGAGTAGTTTCTCGCTTTTTCGTTTTTCTTTTTTTGCACTGTGGCACATTTTCTTGCCTTGAAACGTTAACGTTTAAAAAAATATTTTTAGAAATTACCCCCGAATCTGCTTTCAGTATTAATTATGTTTTACTCATTGCTAAGGAGGCTACACACCTCGCTTCCGCGAAGTAGTTATCCCGAACACACTCGCCGACTAGTGCGCCATGCAGTAAATGTCACTGTGCGTTCACGTGTGGCAACGTACGAATTCCACTAGCAGCTAAGCCCATTCGCTCAGAGTACACTTAAGTTTGCCCCTGTGACGAGGGCGATAACGACACCTAAGGGAGTCTAATATTTCAATGAGTGCTGACAAACACGGAGGCTTTCCCGTCGTTCTCACCTCGTGAACAATGAAGGGACGACGCCTGCAACGCTACTGGCGGCGCTCTTCAGCGTTGCTACAAGCATAGTAACTGCCAGGGTACCGTACCTATTGCCGAGCAGCAGCTGCGGTGCATGCTGCGTTGCTCCAGCATGTGGAACCCGCGTATAGTTTGAACACCGTCAAAGAAGTTTGAATATTTGCACAAAACTACCACGTTTCAACAGCGTTTAGCTATTTTTGGAACCGAACCACAATTTTTCAGCGAAGCTGTTAAGGTATAGTTCCCCCAACCTCGTGTTCATGTCTAAACACAAAACTTTGTTCATCAGGATTGGCTCCAGCGTCGTCTTCTCCCACAGCTGGTTTGTTGAAGCCCCTCGGCGCCATCGCACGAACGCGCTCCTGCCACTGCTCCCGCTTTCATCATCGTCATTAATTGTTTATTTAATTAAAAACCCAAAGACGTAAACAACTTTAGATTGAATTATAGTGAAGCTGTTAAGGGCTAGTTCTCTAAGGATCGTGCCCGTGTTTAAACACAAAACTATTATCCACGCGGTGGCTCCAGCATCGTCTTCCACAGCTGCCTCGTTGGCGCACCTCAGCGCCATGGCACGAACGCGCTCCGGCCACTGCTCCCGCGTTTGTCATCGTCAATAATTCTTTATTAATTAGTTGGGAACCCAAACGAAGTGAACAATTTCACGGGGAATTACAGCGAAGCTGTTAAGGGCTAGATCCTCAAGGATCGTGTGCGTGTCTAAACACAAACTATCATCAGGATTGGCTCCAGCGTCGTCTTCTTCCACAGCTGGCTCATTGGTGCCCCTCAGCGCCATAGACCGAACGCGCTCCTGCCACTGCTCCCTCGTTCGACATCGTCATTAATTACTCAATTAATTAAGAAACCCAAAATACATAAACAATTTTAGAGTGAATTACAGTGAACCTCTTAAGGGCTAGTTCCCTGAGGATCGTGTCCGTGTTTAGACACAAAACTATCATCATCCCGATTGGCCCCAGCGTCGTCTTCCACAGCTGGCTCGTTGGCGCCCCTCGGCACCATGGCGCGAACGCGCTCTGGCCACTGTTCCCGCGTTTGCCATCGTCATTAATTATTTATTAATGAATTAGTAACCCAAGAGACGTAAGCAATTTTACAGCGAATTACAACGAAGCTGTTGAAGGCTACTTCCCTCAGGATCATGTCAGGGTTTAAACACAAAACTGTCATCATCACCATTGGCTCCAGCGTCGTCTCCTTCCACAGCTGGCTAGTTGGCGCCACTCGGCGCCATGGCGCGAACGCGCTCCTGCCACTGCTTCCACGTTCTTCATCATCATTACTTCATTAATTAAGAAACCTAAAAGAGGTAAACAGTTTTACAACGAATTACAGCGCAGCTGTTAAAGGCTAGTTACCTAAGGCCCGTGTCTGTTTCTAAACAAAAACTATCATCATCACGAATGGTTTCTGCGTCCTCTTCCACAGCTGGCTTGTTGGCAACCCTCAGTGCCATGGCGCGAACGCGGTCCTGCCACTGCTCCCCCTTTAATTATCGTCATCAATTAATTAAAAAAACACAAAAGACCTAAACAATTTTACAGTAAATTACAGCGAAGCTGTTAAGGGCTACTTCCCCTAGGATCGTGCCAGTGTTTCAACAGACATCTTCATCACGATTGGCTCCAGCATCTTCTTCCACAGCTGGCTCGTTGGCGCCCCGCGGTGTCATCTTGCCACTGCTCCCATGATCGTCATCGCCATTAATTAAATAAATAGAATAAAAACTGGAACAGCGCAACTCAGGACAAGTGAGTAAAGACCTTATGACAGAGCGCTGACTAGTAACCAAATGCTTTATTTGCAGAAGCAGCATATAAAGACATCATTGAATGTGGCATAAAGCACATAAAGAGAAGGATGAGAAGGATGGATAGGCGTCAGCCAAGAAGCTAATCCAGTTCTTTTGTTGAGCGTGTGAGGGACGCAGAACTGATGCACGCGTTTCCACTTTTGAATATTCAAAATGCCTCAAAGATTTCCCGCACACGGTTTTCGATATATCTGCCAATTATGTCGCACTTAAAGATCGGGGTACAACCACGCGTGTTACATTGATGACTGTAACAGATGACTGTACGGATGACCAGATGACTGTACGGGTTTCCTTTTACTGAAGCGGCATGCTCGCGCAGCCGATCGTTAATGTAGCTCCACGTTTGCCCGATGTAACAACATTATCAAATAATTAATTAATAAACCCAAACGACGTAAGCAATTTTACAGCGAATTACAGCGAAGCTGTTGGGGGCTGGTTCACCCAGGATCGTGTCCGTGTTTAAACGCAAAACGATCATTACGTTTGGCTCCAACGTCGTCGTCTTCCGCAGCTGGCTCGTTGGGGCGTCGCCATCGCGCGAACACGCTCCTGCCACTGCGTCCGCGTTCTCATCGTCATTAATTAATTAGGCAACTCAAAAGACGTAAACAATTTTACAGCCAAATAGAACGAAGCTGTTAAGGGCTAGTTCACCCAGAGTCGTTTCCGTGTTTAAACAAAAAACTATGATCATAACGCTTAGCTCCAGCGTCGTCGTCCTCCGCAAATGGCTCGTTGGCGCCCCTCAGCGTCATCACGCCACTGCTCCCGCCTTCGTCACTGCAATTAACTTATTAATATAAGTGATTAAATATTTAATAAATAATTAGGAAACCTAAAAGACGTAAACAATTGTACAGCTAGTAACAGCGAAGCTGTTCAGGGTTAGTTCCTTCAGGATCGTTTCCGTTTGCAGTTATAAAAATACGTGGGCCGATGCCGAAGATAGTGATATGCCGGGCCAACCTGCGGCGGAGGGCACACAGGCGTTCAGCACTTCTCATATGTGGGCCGATCCAGAAAATAGTTCAGTGCCTGGCCGTCCGGTGGCGGAGGTGACGCAGACGTTAAGCACTCCCCCACACGTGGGCCAATCCCGAAGATAGTGCAGTGCCGGGCCGAGCTGCAGTTGAGGTGCAGTTCGACATTAAGGGGTCCATATACACAGCTTCGCTGATCATCGTTCTCCACATACTCGAAATGCACTGAACTTTTATTGCGACAGCACCAGCCCTATTTCTGCCACCGCAGTCACCGTCCCTTTCTCTATGGTTCAATGAACGAGGAACGAGGCCCGGATGCGTGCCCTGTCCTGTCGCACGTGAGACACGGTGGGCAGGTGAAGGAGGAGGGGTGTTCTCCGGTTGCTCGCCCACCGCTGCATAGAGTGAAGACAACTGCGACGCCTACTACGGTGTTGGCCTCGCGAATAGCGCACGCCGTAGTAAACGTCTGCCTAAACGGCGTCTGCCATTGGCAGACTCCGTTTTTACGCGTTGCCCGCGCTCGTGTGTCTTGAAAGCGATCTTCGACGTAGCCAAAGTGCGCACCCACACGGGCCTCTTCTTCAAAGCGATCTGCAGTGTTTGCAGAGTGCACGTGGTGCCGGTAGCTTCGTATGCGTTGTGCTTTCGACATTTCGTTCGCGTTGAAGCGAGAGATGCACGGAGGTCAATTCGTTTGCAGCTGCCGCATTTCCTCACTCCAGAATTTTGACAGCTACTTTCCGCGCTCATCGAGCGGGATGTGTTCATGTTCGCCTGTGCGCCAATCACATCGCGCTGGTTAATTTAGTTAAAGCACGTTGGTTCGAATATATGATAGAATGTTTAAGCGCGACTGAGCAAGGACGTAGAAAGGAGCAGACACGCAAAGAGAGCGCTGTCTCTGTGTGTCTATTTCTTTCTACGTGCTCGTTGAGTGAAGCTAACACATTTTTTCATTTATAATTTTTCATTAAGCGAATGTGTACAAGTTTATACAGCCGTGAAAGGAATATCCTTACTTCCGACAGCCATCTCCTAGTTTGCTATCACAATCGCTGCTTCGCCTTTTGTGCGGGAATGGGAATATTTTTTCTTGTATAACCATTTCCAAGGCCCCATCCATAGAATACTGCTATCTAACAAAACTGTAAAAACTGCACAATGGTACCGTCACACTATGCTACGTTGCTGCAGGCGCCTCACAGTGGCACGGCAGCAATGGGCACGTTCTCGCTTTCTTCCCTCGTGACAGCTTGTGTTTCGACACGCTGTCGTTTGAAATGCGGCACCCAGCAACGTCTACTACCAGAGGTGGCCGCAGACGCGGCATAGGTTCTGAACTGGTCCTCGAGGAAGTGGCACTTTAGGTGCGGGGCGGCTTAAGTACATAGTGCAACCTAGGGACAAAATACCTACCTACAAAAGCGTGATATGTGACTACTTGGGTGGCAACGGAGGTTGCTTTGTAATTTCATTTGTTCTTTAGAAGAAATCGGCTGCAAGGTACGTGTGCCAAGCGGTATTCCTGATGGAACATTTAGAACTAATTGTCTGCTAAGAATATGTCACTATTCTAGCTCTCAATTTGCGATGTTTGTTCATACCGTGGCCTAGTAGGCTGGAATCTTCCCTGCTGAAATTGTTGAAAAATTGTTCACCCGTTGCTAAGGGGTATCGGACGTAGAGTACTGCCGCACATACTTTCCAGCAACTACACCAAGGGTAAATGCAGTTTTGTATCTACCGCAAACAAAAGCTTAAAAGGTACACTATGAATAAAATATTTATATAATTTACTTTGTCTTATTTCCTTCTGCACAACTAACAAGCTATTTACGAAGTAGAACGCAATACAAATGTGCCTGCAATGGATTACCAATGAGGCTCCAGAGGAGTTGTAGAGATTTTGACATAGCCCAAGGGCAGCTAGCTATGGTGTTCTGGCTATTAAAAGAAGCTATATTGTCATTTTTTTAACATGGTACTCCTCTTTAGTGATCCAAATGTATATTATCACAATATAGCAGCTTTTAGAATCGTGGTGACAAAAGACATCAACGTTCTTTACAAGCATGTGTTTTAAATTATTGTCGACATTCCTACTTTCTTTTCTGTTACAGGAGAAAAAAATTTAAGACTGACTCTTATTCATTACGACCCAAAAGGAAAATGTGGGGTATTTACTTACTTGGACAATTTTGGTAAGTGGGCAGCGGGCTAGCAGATGCGGTAGCAATGCATGGAACAGCGGCAATGATATTTAGCGTGATGGCGCTAAGCGTCCTTTGTCGCAAAAAACCCGGTATCGGCAACCAGCGCCGAGCGTCTTGTGAGTCAAAAATGATTCCTAACCATGTATGACCAACCACGCAATCCCTCCGTGCAGGGCACAGGTGTTATTGAACTAGTTGGATTTCTCAAAGTAATATGCGTCAGAAAAATCGCAAACTACGACTAACAAGCAAGCTACAGACAGATTGCGTCAGATTGTAAAGCGAATATACGAGAAAAATCTAATTATGTTACGCGGAAACTCAAACACAAGCCCACCCTCCAGAGTTCCTACCATTCATAAGCGGCGCGCCCGGTTCATTGCAACACCATCCAGATGGCGCTCGCCTCCGCGCATCCGTGGGGCCATGAGCTGCTGCCTCCTTGCTCCCCGAAACGATTCAGACCCCTTCCTTCAATTGCTTTTCACGTGATCCACGAGACCCTCCACATTGTCGGGAGACACAGGCTTCTCCACGAATTGTCTACTTCGACCAATCAGGCAAGCTGACATGATTCTATAGCGGTCAATGTTTAAGCAATCAGGCATGGTCACGACAACACCACGCAAACAACAAAATTGGCCATGACAAATGAATCACCCCTCCCCTACTCCCTCCCCCACCCTCTCCTCCTTAAGGACACTATAGCTGAGCGTGAAACGACCACGCGACAAGTACGCAGAGAGACTGTGAGGTTCTATTGGTGCCGGGTAATAGCACATGTCCGAGGCGCCGTTTTGCCCATTCCCGCGCAAGTGCTCCAGAGGCCACAAGCTTTTGTGTTATCACGTTTCGACGCACATCTCTGCCCGGTTCCCATGCATCAAGGAAGAACCAACAGTATAAAAAAAAGGGGACCGCGGCATACTTCCTTCGCGACACCTCCCCTCTACGAAAAACAATGTTCGGCTCGTTTTTGCAAAGCACTTCGAACGTCAAAAGAAAGGAGCCTTCATAATATGAATATGTGCGGCGTTCATTAAAAAAAAATGAAGTAGCGGTAAGGAAGAAAGGGGGAAAATAAAATAAGAATAAAATATAAGAAGCGCGATTAAACAAAACAGAAAAAAACCGAGCTATCACGAAACACAAACAAATTGAACAAACGTTCATTCACCAGCGCTGTAATAAACATCATTGCTGTGTCGTAAGCTGCAACGCTTCTAGGTCCGCACTGTCTTGCAGATGTTCTCCGGTCGAAGTAAAGTTCGGTCTCGTCCGAGTTGTTGGCTTGGCGCAATCGATCACGGCTTTCTCTTTCACACACACGATCGCAAGAGGCAAGCGTCAGGTCAGGACGCGAACTGCGCTTGCGCGCAGCACGACGAATATTACACATTACATTTTTTCTTACAGCATTCCTTAACAGACTCTTCTTCTGCGTCTCCATCGGAGCACTGTCGGAGATGACAGGGTTTTAACCGTTCAACATTCAGCTGCTGTGTTTCTGCCGAGTTTTGTTTACTGGATTGGGATGATGCTGGAGTCGGTGGGCTACTCTCTTGTGGTCTTCGATTCCACGTTGCGTGCCTTGGCCTTTATCGACCTGGAGTATCCGCTCATCCTTTGAGGCCACAAAGGGGGCGACAGTGGCCGGCTTTCTGGGTGCTGGCTATTGATTCTGGTGAATCTTGCAGCCAGAGAAGGAGGGACGTACTTGCTAGCATCGGAGAACATCTTCAGCCAAAAATAACGGAGGCGCACTTTCCCCCATGTGCGCTTGACGTCGACATGGTCCGCCGTAGTGTCGGCATGACAGTGCCTTAAAACCTCCGACCTTAAACTCTTTTGGACAACGAGTGCCGTGCGACCTTCATAAAAGCCTTTCTCTCTTCTGTGCAAAGCACCATTGACTTACCGGAAGCTCCGTGCCGTTCTTTTCAGTTTCCTGACAGCGGTTACATTCGGCGGCTCAAAATTGTGCATAACTTCCATCAACCTTGCGTCTTCCCTCTGATTTTCTACAGCGTGCACGTGATCCAGCACGAGCAACGGTGTGCGACTTTTTTCACTTGGTGGTGCGGAATCACGCCGAAGGAAGGAAACCCTGTCGGAGTTTCAGTGCTCGAAGCTAGAGCGCAGCCGTAACGTTGAGTCGGTCCCCTTTCCTCGCAACGACAATACCAGAGACTGACTTTGCGACAGATTACAACATCGTCGGCCGGGCGGTACTCCTACAAGCAGGCTTCCTCGTTTACCGAGCGGGTAAATCTGCTCTCCACGACTATCAGGTTGCCCCCTCGCTGCGCGTCCATCTTCTCCGACTCTCTGCGAGCATTCGGGAGCGATGTGGACGATGGGATTGCACAGCTGGCATCGTGGTTGCCTGTCGTCGTCACCGGAACTTCTCGGTTAGTCAATGCTCTTGAGGACGTCGTACCCTTGCTGTAGTCTTTAAGCGGCCTTATAAAGAGGCTATGGAGTCCCCGATCGGGTTAGGTTCCTGCCGTTGTCCGTAGCTTCACACGGCCAAAGACGCTCTGCTGCAGCGCAGGTGGCGAAACATGTCGGAAACGGCAAGTGCCGAGGCATTTCGGAACCGCGGCAACAGGCTGGCAGAGAAATGGGTGTCGATCGGTTGTGTATGGAACTGATCATCATCAACGTCATCATCAGCATCATCATCATGGTTAAGCCCACTGCAGGGCAAAGGCCTCTCCAATACTTCTCCAAATACCCCGGTCATGTACAAATTGTAGCCATGTCATCCCTGCAAACTTCTTAATCTTATTCGCCCACCTAACTTTCTGCCGCCCTCTGCTACGCTTCCCTTCCCTTGGAATCCACTCCGTAACCCTTAATGACCATCGGTTATCTTCCCTCCTCATTACATGTCCTGCCCATGCCCATTTCTTTTTCTTGATTCCAACTGAGATATCATTGACTCGCGTTTGTTCCCTCCCCCAATCTGCTCTTTTCTTATCCCTTATCGTTACACCCATCATTCTTTCCATAGCTCGTTGCGTCGTCGTCAATTTAAGTAGAAGCCTTCTCATGAGCCTCCAGGTTTCTGCCCCGTACGTGAGTACTGGTAAGACACAGCTATTATACACTTTTATCTTGAGGGATAATGGGAGGTGGGAGGTGATGATAAGGTGTGAGTAAGGGCAGCTGAAGTGGCGCCATGGATAGCTTTCTCCTTGCTCCCTCGAAACGACTCAGACCCCTTCCTTAAATTCGGTTCCACAGCATTAAAAGGGCACGCGCACTGTCAAGAGGCGCACGCTTCTCCACCAATCATCTGCTCAGACCAATTAGGCAAGCACTCATGGTCCAATAGAGATCAGAGTGTAAGCAACCAAACACGGTTAATAAACCGCCACCTACACAACAAAATTAACAATGGCAGTTGAGTCGGCCCCCCTGGATGGACAGTACAGCCGAGCATGCACCGGCCGCAGGACACGTAGGCAAAAGGAGTGTCGGGTTCACCTTCATCGGCTGGATGAGAGCAGATGCCCAAGGTGCAGTCGTGGTTATTCCCGCGCCGCTCATTTTCATGTTTCCACTTGTCGGACACCGATGTCTCTCCAGCTCTGCCACATCGAGGACGGCCTAACAGTCACGAAAAGAAATAGGGGTCCGCGGTATACGCCCTTCGCGACAACAGACGCGAATTAAAATAGGAGATCTGCTGCAGATAAAAAGTTTGGAGAATTTTCATGTGGATGATAATACACGGTAATAAGGAACAGTTGATGAAAGTATAAGAAATTGTTGTTAAAAGGAAAAGTGAACTAGGAAATAGTGCGTGTACTTTTGCCTTCCACAACTCGACAGCGCTCATGCTGCTGCTGAAGACCTGCCCTCCATACTCCCCCATGTTCTTGATCTGGGGAAGAATTTCGGTGTGCCCAGGAATTAATTAAATTTGCTAATTTGAAGCGGTGACGCAAGAGTGAGTAAATTTATCATAAACGGCATCTTAAAGCAAGCACCACTGATCTCTTGCCCAAGTTCATGCCAAGAATTGCAGTTGTAGCGGCCGTACTTTAGGCTTTGGAATGAAACAATTTAAGCGCTTCAAACTCTGCCGCACGTAATGTGTTTACAGTAATTGACTGGATGATGTTCCGCTAGCGCAGAACTTAATAAAATGGTTGGAGAATGGAGAACTTTGAATGAAGTCTCTTATAAGGCGAACTCTTTTCCCCCCAGCTACCACTCAGAAAACTGTGAATTTGTTTAGCTGAAAAATGAAGTGAGCGAAATCCTTAATTGCTAACAACGACGATAAATGTTTTTAACCTTCGGCCTTCTGTGGGTAAACAGGTAATCGCGGTTATCCGCAACGCGCGAGCATTGGCGGGATTCCGACCCATGGTGGCGTCATTCGAATGGGAGAATTTAGCAAAGAAACAAGAAAAGTGAAATATATTTATTGAAAGGTAGAGGTATTAGCAGGTACATGTTTGACCACACACACTGCAGGGAATTACACGGATGGGAAGAAATGCCCAGAAGTATGCTGACAGAAGAATAAAAAAGGATAATAAAGTGTGGGTTGTAACCGTTTGGGTAGATGTGACAGTGCAGCGTGGCTTTGCGGTATGTGCTTGTCTTGTATAGTTGCCACGTTGTCGACTAGTGCTTGTTGAGTGACTTGTGAGATATAACGGGTGGGTAACAGTTAAAATGACAAACCTATTGGGTCAATATATAAATACAAGTTCCGGACTTTACGTTGTTTTGGTGGTCAAGAGCAGCGATTCCCAAATTCTCTTCAATGTTCAGGACCGTTGACTGAGGTTCTTTGTATTTACCCGAAATCCTGGTGTCTTAAATATGAACGCGCATTACTTAGATTCTGAAGCTTGTTAAGAATTCCAGGATAACCAAGGTTGCGCCATTGTGCCCTAATACAGCAATCATAGCATTCTGTCCTACTACTTTAAGTCTTGAGGTGTAAAACCGTTTTAGGTACGGTCGAAAATAAGAAGTGTTAATTCAGTGTTCTCAATAGAACAATCGACCAACGGAAGGCTATTAGCAGTTGCCTTCCGAAGAAGACTAAGTAAATTTTTTTGCATACTGAAAGTGCATTTCTTTTTGTTTGTACAGATACAAGGCACTTTGAATTACATGTGAGGAAAAGCCAGCTAACTGACAAAGACGACGGGCGCTTTGAGTTTCACAAATGTTTGAGAAAGTTCAATGAAGCACGCGGCCAGAAGGACGCTGCAGAATACACCTATTGCTACTATAAGTGCCTCAGAGGTAGATAGACGACGAGATGATAAGAAAAATATGCAATTTTATATTGCCCAAATAAAGCCGGAACTGCCTATTCTGACTTAAAGCATGTTTGTATTGCGGATATTTTTTATACCTCTAAGAAATTTCTTTTCTGGTATCACATTCCATACTGAAAGCTTGTTCTGCAGAAAGGAAGTATGCACGTTGCTTGTACACAATTTTTTCACTGACAATATTTATTATTGTGATTTGAAAAATGCAATATACATCGTTTGTTAACAAAACTCAATGGAGGCATAACCTATATGTACTGGATTGAAAATCGCAAAAAATAGTTTTTCGGAAGTGCTTGTCGCGGTTGTCAGGCCTGGCACAGTAACAATAAAGCATACTCATTTTATTTTATAATTATACTGTCGTAACAGTGACTTACCTTGAGTCTGTAACCACTGTGACGGAACTGCCGCCGTTGAAATGTGAACATTGTCGTCAATTTGAAATTGAGACTGGGGTATTTAATGAGAATGAATATGCGGCGCTATAAATGCGGCACTATTTATAACACCTGTGTGCACCAGCGATTGCTAAGGAATTAGAGCTGAGGTGTGTAAAACTGCCGGCCTGCAATTTAGGCGGGAAACAAGATTCAACGATTCTGGTTGTCGCAAATAGTTTTTGTCTTTAATGTTACCTTGCATCGTGAGCACAGGTTCGGCCAATGAACTAAGGGAATCTGTATTCATTCAACCGTGCCGTGTGTCTTCTTAGAAGAAACATCACTTGCTAAAAGAAATACATGCACTGGTCTAATATTCTTGAGCGATGAAAGGTATATAAAATGACAGAACATCTGTAGCTGCCACTGTATGAGCACGTAAATTGAATATGAATGCTACCTTTTGCGGGAGGAAATTCTGATATGATTATGAAGCGTGAACTAGTAGAGGACTGGCAGAATATTTCTGACCACGTGGGTTCGTTTAATGTGCGCCCACAGGAGGACACACGGCATTGCATTTCGTCTCCATGGAAACGCTACCCCCACAGCCGGCGTTATCAGCCTAACGTGCAGTGCAACGCAATCACCCTCCTGTTTAGCACCCCAACGCCAAAGCTAGTACAACACTTACAACGTTATATGAAGAGTTGCGACGCGTTGTAGGCTTCGGAGGTAGTGTCGACTTTTGTTTTATGGAACTACGAACGCAAATTTGTACACGATGATAAAAACTGCCAAAAGAAACCTGCCACTTTAATAGCAAAACATCAGTACCGTTTGCACCATATTGTAGAGCACCATGCTGAAAATAAAGAAAGCTATGTAACAAATTAGGTGAAGAAATAATTCGCCCCGAGTATACAGTTTGCTAAATGTAAATAAGTCCCCCAGCCTCCCAACGCATCCCAATATTTCATTGCAGAAGGACTGCAGTCACCTTCAGGCCTAACTTGAGGTTTCGAGTCCTTTTGTGCGTCGGATGATGGAACAATGATGCTGAACACTCGGTTCTGGGAAAGAGCTAGGCAACAGCGTGTTCCGCGTAACATTGATCACTTCCAGGCATGGGTCCCTGCTAATAAATTTCCTTTCTTCAATGTCCAAACCTGGAGAGGAGCCTTCTAAGAGGAAGCTTTAGCATTTTGCCAGCTCCAGTGCCTCCCATTGAAATATTTTTAAAGCACAAATATGTTTTTTTTTCTGAGTCCGCATCAAAACGTTTGGGAATAAAATTTCGAGAGAAAAAAGCTTAATTCCATGAACTTTATGAAGAGAAATGTTGATTGATTGCGTCAAAAAATTGTGAAAAATTCGTTTCAAGAAAAAGAAATAAAAAGAAAAGCATGTTAGTTTGACCAATACGCAACTGTGCAATGAAGATAAATATAATAGTTGTGCAAGCTGCATCTGTAACGGCAACTCAAACGGACAGATTTCATGTCTGAAGTTACAGCTTATATGAAATCCTTAAAATGCTCACGAGTGTTTTTCACATGCTGTGCTCTATAATTAGTGATTTAGTTAAGAGTTGTGTATATTCCATTCAATTTCACCGCTTTTGATGCATTATTAGTTGTTTATACAGAATTATGATGTCTCTTTTATGCCCGAGTTACGCTCCTGCGCAGCTTAGGCACTCGTTGATTTAAAATATTTGAGTTTCTTTCTTCAAACCATATGACAAAAATTTTAAATCCGCTTTAGACAGTCACTAAGATTTGTTGTTTCAGTTTAAATGCAACAATCTCATCAAAACTTGCGCAACGGTAGTTGAGAAAAACACCTCTCCTTTTACGAAGTACTGAGCTGAAGATTGCTTCTCAGCGCCCTCGCTGAATGAAGTTGAGTTCACAAGTTTCGCAGCCTGAAAAGAAAGGCTCAATTAAATCGCTTGCCTTGCTTTACGAACCAGGATATTACAGAAACCACATCTCTGTTTCGCGGCGCCTAATAGGGTGCGTGCAGTATTTTATTCGCGATCCAACTCAACCATAGCATTTAACTCAAACTGAATGCTGCACATCCAACCACCTGTAACATTCGCCTAACTATGACAATACTTAAAAAACGAAGGTTACTTTGGCCGCATGTATGGGGAGGTATTTGAATGTCGTCAGTGAGAGACAAATTGGCGCAGGAAAGCGAAACCTCGTAAGATATGGCACTGCCAAGCGAAGAGAAGGCTACTTCTGCGCCAGAGCAATCAATGACAGGTTGGTGATGGGAGAGCAACTCTCGATCTAAAATAATATCGTAGGAGCAGTGGGGAAGAATGGCGAACTCGACTATGTAGAGCAGTCCTTGAATTTCATGTATGACGGCACACGATGGCCACAAGACGGATGCGCTCTGCCGTAGCCGTGCGGAGTAATGCCCCGAAGAAAGGCGTCGTGACTTTTCGTATGGAGCGGCATAGTTTTTCGGCAATTACAGGTATGGCTGCACCTGTGTCAATGAGGGCAAGCACTGAGACACCTTCAACAGCGACGTCAGTATGTGTTGGGCGACGAATAAAGAGGGCTTGAGCTTGGCGACGATGACGCAGTTCTTGCCTTGGGAACTGCACTGCTTAGTTTTCCGTGTCCGCGGTAGAGGGATGATGACGCATCGGGGCGAGTGAGCGACAATGGGGAGAGGGAGAACGGCGGTGAGAATCTGGTCGAAGGCTTGAATGAGGACGCTGTATATCGCGGTCTGGAGCGTAACACAACGGATGGTCGTAAGCAGTGGTGCGTGGGTCATCACGTGGATGAAGTGGACGGTAGCTGCACAGGCGTGCAACGTGTCAGGGAAGACCACAGAAATAGCAGATGGGCCGAATGTCCGCTATGAGCCAGCAATGAACTATTCGATGGACTCGAGGTCGCGGTGGCGTGGAGGTGAAAACAGGGCTACGCATCGGAGGCGGAGCCCGAAACTTTGATGGTCGTGGTCGTGGGATGGCTTCGGTGTAAGTGAATGGGAGGCTGACCTGAGGCGCCCACTCCTTTGGAAGGACCTTGGACACTAACATGACTTAACACTAACACTAACACTAACGCTAACACTAACAACACTAAATAAGACTAACACTTAACACTAGCACTAACATGACTTAACACTAACATAACATGTCGTAGGGTCAAGCTGAGGGACAAACTTTACTCCGGTGGATTGGAGATGAGGGAGAGCTGTCAAGTAACTCCTTCCCGCACGAAAGTCTTGATCTGCCAGAGGAAGGGGGCATCTTGAAAGGGTCGGGTTAAGTGAGACAACGATTCCTGATGTGGAACAGGGCAGCGGGTGGCGACGCGTTGTCGGCGGAGCTCGTCATAGCTTTGGCACAGCTAAATAACTTGGGCAACCGTATAGAGGCTCATGGAAATCAGCATCTGAAACGCTTGCTCGTCAATACCCTTCATTATAGGTCTGAGTTTATTGCCCTTGGTCATTGACGCATCGACCCGTTTACTCAGGTAGATGACATCTTCGATATAGCTGGTAAATGTCCCACCAGGTTGCTGAGACCGCGACTGCAGACGCTGTTTGGCACGAACCAGGGCGACTAAAGGCCTCGCTGAGCTTTATCTTGAATACAGTCCAGCTTGGGATATCGCTTTCGTGGTTCCGAAACAACAAGCGGTTACTTCCGGTGAGGTAAAAAAGGATGGTGGTTACTTTCATGATGTCTTCCTATTTGTTGTTCACTCTGACGCATTCATAAGATGAGGGCCAGTCATCAACGTAATGGTCGTCAGTGCCGCTGAGGATGGGAGGGTCTCACTGATGGAGTGTGCCGGGGAATATGTTATACTGGGGAGTAGATGGTGGCGACCTCGTGGTGGTATCGGTGGTCATGATGGCAGGAAGAGCCCGGCTACGCAATTCCAGGGTTGCAGGAGACCCATAAAACCTCTACCAATTATGACAAAGAAGTCTGACATGGCTGTGGAGGATGTGACTGACGCCGACTGGAAGTCGCGGAGCTCTGCACGGCGCACTTCTTCATATCAATTCTTCGTATAATAAACACAAGATGTCCCACATAACTTGAGCCAAAGTTTTAACATTGAAAGGGACTCCTGACGTGAGTTGAACCGAATGCATACTGTTGGCACTAGCCTGGAGTTACTCAGGCTATCTTTTTTATTTCCCCCTTCACTACCGGACTAGGTATACTTAATTACACAACTTTTTATGTATTCGCTGCAGACCACAAGTGTAATGCGCGAACTTCCGAGTTCCTTGAGAAATCTCTCAAAAAATTGGTTTCAACATGGCATTTCTCACGTGTATTCTTTTCCGCGTTTCAAAGAAAGCCCTCGAAAGGTGAAAAAATACTACGTGACGAGGCGCATGCGCACTGTTAGTGTGCGGCTGTCTAGCCTGCGATGGATGAACAAGTTTGGCTGCAGCGAGACTGTCCCGCGACAGGGCTTTATGTCTGGTGTAGGTATCTGGGCATGCGACTCTTATCGCGTGACGTTACACCTGCATGCTGGTGGCCGAGCGTTGGCGAAGAGATAGAGCGTCTATGGCCACGAAAAAGAAAAAAAAAATGAAAGCAGCATTTAGATTTTGCTTGAATGAAGGTAAGGGCGAAGCCTGTGTGAACGATGCAAGGCGATGACGACTGCTACAATTTTTTTATTTTTTTTAATATTTGGGGTTTTACGTGCCAAAACCACTTTCTGATTATGAGGCACGCCGTAGTGGAGGACTCCGGAAATTTTGACCACCTGGGGTTCTTTAACGTGCACCTAAATCTAAGCACACGGGTGTTTTCGCATTTCGCCCCCATCGAAATGCGGCCGCCGTGGCCGGGATTCGATCCCGCGACCTCGTGCTCAGCAGCCCTGCTACAATTTTGACTTTGTACACAAATGACCTTCTGGTAGTTGTTGAATTGAACGATGAGGCTACAACATTAAACTTGGGGCTCGAATAAAAGTAGATAAATCACAGGGGACCAACCTAACTAACTGTAAAAAAACATTGGCTATATTCAAGGAAAGTTACGGATGTCTTCTTCAGATGATGTCTCTTTTCCCAGTCGCCCCGTTTGCTCTCCTTCTCACTTTTACTGTCTACAAGAAGTTCTTTTTGATCTCGCACCCGGCACGTGCGGATCGCGTCGTGGTCACAGTATCGGGTGGCCACGTCTTGCTTGACACTTGTGCATCGTTACCGGCTCGTCAGTACCTCAGAGAATGCGCCCGCCGGATGTTCCAGTTAAACGGATGTAGATCGTACCTTATGTGCCTCGATTGAATCAATCCCAGCAATCTTCAATATATCCAGTGCTTCTCAGGCACTCGTATCTCTGCGTGTTCTTCGCAGCCGCGCTATCTGGCCTGCTACCAACGTTGAGCAGCAGATATGGCTTACTCCAATGAGCAAAGAGTGCATATAGTTTTGGCTCTAGGTGCGTCAAGTGGACATAGAAGGCGCGCAGTTAAGCTCATTTAGCGCTGGCCTCTAAGTACGCGCCCGAGCACAACGACAATTGGGACTATGTGACTACGTGAAGTTGCACCAGATATTCGAGTCCAGCGATTTAAACCCCAATCGAAAAAACTTTGTAACTGCATTATAATCAAGACAGAAGGGGACCCAGGCTTTGTCAACAAAATACTGTCGACCGACGAATCAACTTTCTCACGTAATGCCCAAGTGAACATGCACAACGCTCACTATTGAAGCAACGATAAGCCTCACTGGTTTTTGAAGACTAATACCAGTGGTTGGTTATTGTGCGGCGTTAAATTTACGGTGGCACTAACGACATCCTTGATGAGGCGCCTAAGGGCTTTCTTTGCGAAGTTTCATTGTCTAGGACCAAGGATATTTGGCGGTGGTGTTCCCACGCGTGGCAGCAGGAATGCTTGCAAATGGGTGCATAAAGCATTCCCGCAGCTGTGGATTGGACTGCGTGAGCCCATTGCTTGACCAGCACGGTCGCCAGATTTAACTCTCTTCGATTTCTTTCTCAGGGGATACGTAAAGGATCAAGCATACCGGACACCAACCATAACATCAGAGAACCTAAAAGATAAGTCAAGCCTGCTACTCCATTCCTGATAAGATCAAGAACGCCTAGGAAAATGTGCCTATGCGATGCGAAATGTGCATTGCAGCAGATGGTGAATCAAAGGGCGCTTGAAGGTCACTGCAAAATCATTCCAGCCCCATAATGCCCCATCCCCACCCAACCACATTACGCTAAGTCAGCGGGCTGCCAGCTCTTCCGTATTTCAGGCATGAAAAAGTGAGGCTATGTTGTTGTCATTTCCGGAGTGCATTTAATTTTAGAGCGCAGCTCTTTGGCGTACGTTCCTGGGTTTCGCGTCGTCGTCGGCCTCGTAACCAGCTCCGCCCCCCTTTCATCCCCCCAGCGCTAGCAGCGACCGACTGATACCGCTGGATGCCGCTGACGCCGCTAGAGAGTCAAGATAACGTGACTGCATAGAACACCGTCGCCGCCATGCAGAAAGAGGAGGAAAGGGACCCCCCCCCCCTGTATCGGCGTCAGCGGCATCAGTCAGTCGCTGCTATCTCTTCCCTCCTCCCTTTATCGTGTTGTCCGCTTGCTGCGCACGCTTCTGCCCCCATCGTTTGCCGCTGGGTGTACACGCCGCCCCCCTGCCCCCTCTTCCTGCGAGTCTCCGGTTGTGAAAGCGCCGGCTCGAACTTAATTCCTTTCTTCGCTCCTCCTCCAACGCAACCCCTGTGCGGTGGCAATCAGAGAGCCAGATCGGTGGCGGCTGATCTGTATATGTGCACCGCCCGAGCCGAAATTGCCGCTGCCGTTCGCCCTGTGCGGTGGCAATCAGAGAGCCAGATCGGTGGCGGCGGATCTGTATATGTGCACCGCCCGAGCCGAAATTGCCGCTGCCGTTCGCCACTGCGAAATTATCTGCCAATTCTTTCTGAGCCATGAGCGAGACGACCGATGGAAGTCCTCCGTCTGCTGCTGCTGCTGCTGCTGCTAAACGAGCTGCCAGAGCAGAGGCCCAGCGCCGTCGCCGTCAGAATCCAGAGGTGCGTGCCGCCGAAGCAGAAGCTTACCGTCGCCGCCGTCGAGATGATCCAGGAGTACGGGAAATATAAAAAAAAAATTCTGTGATAGCGCATACATGTGTTGCTCGATTTCTTTGCCTCAATCTATCGAAAAGGTGAAACAGCTTATTTGCTGCGCTCAAATTTCGCATTAGGAAGTAACGTAATCGTCGGTAATTTTTTTTTTTAAATCTGGCTCAATTTATGTGGGACAACTTGTATTTTGTAGTGAAGAGAAATGCCTGGTGCTGTAGTCACATCGCTAGTCGCTCGTGAGGTTCGAGGTCGAGATTGCCTGGGCTGCTCCAGTTGAGACGCTGCCAATGTTGCCTGCTGCTGTCTTGTGCAGTCATTTGTTGGCATTATATTTTGGCGGTGGTGCTGTGGTCTTGCATCCCCCCCCCTCCCAGGAATTACGCAACCGAACTCTGCCGTCCGTCATGGCTGACGATGCCAGCCAGACATCCCCTCCAGTTTCACCAGCCATCGTATGCGCCGGTGCCAAGTAACCGCGGAATCCCTGACACCGATGAGAAAGACGTTGAAGATTGGCTGGAATCGCATAAAAGAGTGACGCATTTGCACGCACATCCCTACATGGATCAGTCACGTATGTTCTGCCAACATCTGCCTACATCACCGCGGCTAGATTTGGAAAACAATTTCTTTTAAAACACTCAGCAATATAGACATTCCAAATAACAGACTTAAGAAGAGAGAGAGAAAAGGATGCATAGAAAGGCCGGAAGGTTAACCAGAGGTAGTTCCGGTTGGCTATCCTGCACGGGGGGAAGGGTTAAGGGGGATAAAAAGAGAAAGAGAGTGGAAGGCGGGAAACGAGAGAAAGACAGCCGAGCGCCAACAAACCGCGTACACTATAGAGCGGAAGGGGGCGGCGATCTTAAAGTCTATCGTGAAGCCCCGTAGACCGCAGTACCATTAAAAACGCGAGTAAGGCCTTCAGCGCGAATGTCTTTCGGGAGTACTGACCTAAAGCTTTGAGTTCTGGTAATAGACAATTGAACAACTAGTCCAGTGCTCTGCAGCGCACTCACAAAATAAGATGCCGTATTACAGCCCTAAGTTCTATATACACAGGCCTGCTTTGGCGCTGCCGTCTCTATGTCATTTCGGCAAGGGCCCTGAAACCATCGATCATTTTTTATAAACCTGCCGTCCATTAGCAATCCACAGCAAAGATACTTCACCAATTCTATTGTGAAAATTAGGCAGACGAACATTTGCTGGGCCATCGGCGAGATTCTTGGTGACAAAGAAGAATACCTAGTTAATATCCTGATTTATCATTTATAATTAAAGAAATTGCAATTTAGGTAATTTCATAATTTGATATTTATTATTATGCAAAATTCCAATGCAATTTATCACAATTAATTAAATTCTAGCGGCTCTTACTTCCAAAACACATGTTTTCCTATAACCGCGTGGTGTCACGCCCTCAAGACAATAAATTTTTCACACACGCACATAACCGTTTTCCGTTAAATCACTGGCTTCTTGGCTAATCCCCCATAGTTGGTACGCGCCTTGGTGTAGGAAGCAAACAAGTGAGCACCAGCAACAATTCTGGCAACGCCCAGCTGTGGTTAAAATATTTGGAGGACGCTAAAGCTTCGCCTTTAAAAGTGGAACGCGCCAGCATTCTAAAATCCCAGGCTGCTTCTCACGCTTAGCGTCAACTGCAGCTTATGTAACTTTGCGGCCGAGGCGAACACCCTCTGGAGGTGTTGCAAGGAACCGGGTGCACCTCTTTATAGTATTTCAGATTTGCGCGTACCGGCACACAGAAATCGCGAAGGCCATAGCCGATTATGAATGTTAGCGCGCACGAATCTTGGCGGCCATAATCTCTCTATGAATTTTAGAAACGCTGACAAATAGGTTTGTGTTTGAGTTTTCGCGTGTTAGAGCTATATTTTATCGTATACTCAAATTACGACATCGACACTATCATGTCTGTAGGCTGTGTGCAAGTTGCACTTCATGATTCTCTCACGTATTTTACCTTTAGAAACTAATTAGTTTTTTGTGCTAGATGAAGGGATTGTGTGGTTAGGTATGCGTGATTGGAAATGATTTTTGCCGGAACGGCGGTCGACGATGCATGCGGGATGCGGGACGCTCTTGACGCTATCGCGTTAAAACCATGAAGACGATCTTCGTAAGTGTGGTACCTTGAAAATCATCATCGCAAATGTTTTGGCTATCCTGAAGCGCGCACGTTTGGCGCTGAACAACGCCTACGAGGCCGATCCCAACAAAGTGGTGAAACGTTCACCAGCTCTATAGAGGACATCGTCGACACGTTTCAACCCGACGATGGCGGAGCCTGTCAAGCTACGTCACATCATGAGAGGCATTTCCGACGCAGGTGTTTCATGTACTGCTATCAAAAAGATTGGCAATGTTTATCAGGTCACTGAGCTTTGCCAGCGTTTCGACGAGCTCTGCACACAGCGTCTTCTCACGCAAGGCATGCCTGTGTCCGACGACACCCTCGCGAGCATGGCCACCATTCCTGATGTGTACTCCCTGCTTTTCCAGATGGAGGAGTTCGTCTGATCTGACGTCGCTCGTCAGTTTTCGCTGCCGTGTTCAGCCACGCAGCCCTCGTATTTGCTGCGAAACTTGGACAAGTCATACAACAGCAACTTTGCACAGCCCTAACTTGTGCGCGCCAGACGCCGCCGGTGTCGCCTCCCGTCGTCCATACAGAGGTGAATGCACCTCTCAGGTAGGACGAGGCCCTCACACGGCCACCACCTCAGACTATTGAGCCATTGCCATCAACCATGGTATTGTATCCAGCTCCTTGCTTCGTTCAGCCGAGCTACCCAAACAGCAGTGGACAATGGTGCACTCCCAACCATATGCCGATGAAATTGAACTGCCGAACTGCCGAACATGCTGAACAAATTGAACTGTTCTGCAATTGCCAGCGACTGGCTCGTTTTGAAAGGAGTATACGACGTCTGCTCACCGATCGCTCTGGCTCTGGAAACTCGGAGCTGCGAGGTAGAATGGTTTTATTTGCATTTAATAATAATAATAATAATAATAATAATAATAATAATAATAATAATAATAATAATAATAATAATAATAATAATAATAATAATAATATGAATGAAATTTATTGCAGTTCGTAGCGACCGCCGCTTCTAGGATGCACCGAGCACAGTCCCCTAGCTCGAGCCTCTGGTGCGCGCTTGATGCTGCCGATGCTGCTGACTCTGCGCTCGTGTTCGTCATCTTCCTTAGAATGCTTCCGCGGAAATGAAGGAGCCATCCTGGCGACTTAGTTTTCTGGAAGGACGGTAGAATGGTGATACGGCTTGAGACGCTGAACGTGAACGACTTCGCGGTTACGACGTCGCATGTCGGACGGCGGCGTTAGCGGCTCAACCAGGTAATTAACGGGTGATGTTCTCTCGAGAACGCGGCATGGCCCGTCGTACTTCAGAAAGAGGCGTGCGGTGTGGCACTAACAACCACACGAAAGCACCCGGGAGAAAAGTGGGTGACGAGTTCTGGGCGTCGTGAACGGCTTTTTGACGGTTCTGGTCGTCCGAGGTGATTCGCCGGGCCAGCTTGCGAGATTCTTCGGTGGGTCTGGCGGCTTCCGACATCGGCAGGATTTCGGATGGGTCCGGCCGGTAGAGCGGAATGGTGTCTATTGTCTGCGAAGGATGACGGCCGTAAAGAAGGTAAAAGGGTGAGAAGCCGGCAGTGGCCTGAGTCGCGGTGTTGTAGGCGTAGGTGACAAACGGAAGAACTAGGTCTCAATTAGAGTGATCAGGTGAGACATACATGGCGAGCATGGAACCAAGAGTTCGATTAAAGAGTTCTCTGGTACCGTTAGTCTGCGGGTGATAAGCAGTCCATTTACGATGAACAATAGCACATTCAGCAAGCAGTCGTTCAAAGACTACAGATAAGAAGGGACGGCGTCTGTCGCTTAAAAGTTCAAGTGGACCTCCATGACGAAGAATAAAACGGCGAAGTAAGGAATTGGCGTCGTCCTGCGCTTTGGAAGAGCAGCAGTCTCCGCATAACGGATTAAGTAGCCTACCGTAACAATTATCCACCTGTTGCCGGTAGGAGTCAACGGAAGTGGCCCGTAGAGATCTATGCCCACGCGATCAAAAGGTCGGAATGAGCATTTTAAAGGCTGGAGTTCACCGGCGGAGTTGTGCGGTGGCGCGTTGCGGCGTTGGCTCTCATGACAATGGCGGACAAAGTTGCGAACGAAATTGTACATTCCCCGCCATTAATAGCAGTGTCGAAGTCTTTCGTAGGTGTTGAAGACTCCCGCGCGACCACAGTGAGGGTCGACGTGGAACGAGGGGCAGAGCTCTGAGCGCAAGATTCTCGGAATGACGCGTAACTGGGTGCGTCCCTCTGGGGCATAGCTGCGTCGATACAGTAGCTGGTCTCGAATTGCAAAATGAGGAACTTGGTGCTGAAGCGTGCGTAGCGCTGGAACTTTCTACGAATCCCAGAGAAGGTCGAGCAGAGATGCAGTCCAGGTATCATTACGCTGTGCAGCAGCGATAGTGTCAACGTCCAGAGAGGACAATGTGCACTAGCAGGAGGAGTCGTGACTGGCCTTGGGGGGAGCGCTGCTATATATATAGTAGGTTAGGAGGAGAATCAACGGCGATATCTCGGAAACCTTCGCCTTTCAGGAGATAGTGTCCCTTTGCGCAAGATTGGGGACAAATTCAACAAATGATTTAGGACTTTAACTAAGAAAGTATAACTCTGGTGCTGCAAATTAGTGTGCACAAGGCTGAGATAACGTTCAATAGCCTGCCAAAAATAAGGATTCAGGATCGAAAGTCAGCCTTTAGAGTCTGTAGTATTGTACTTTTATCTAGGTTAGTTACTCTCAGAGGGCATTAATCATGAGAAGAAAATTTACAGAAGAATAAAAAGAAGTTGGATGCATACGGAAAGCATTACGGAATCGTGACTGGGGCTTACCACTGTAGTTTAAAGAAAAATCTCAGGAGTACATAGCTATCGGCTGAGAAAGGCGAAGGCGACAGCCATGTAAACCCTTTGGTAATCCATGTTAGTCTAGCCGAATGACTCTAATCAGCCTTTACCTTGCTTCATCCACCCAATATACCTTCAGGATTTTATTGTATTATATTCCACGCTGAGCCTCCTTAATTTATTTATTCTAGCCTAATACGGGCCCTAATCTTCCTTCATCCACTTTAATCAACCTCCATGCGCTTCAATCCATTGTAATCCTCCTTGACCCACCTTATTCGACCCTCATGGACCTTATTCGTCGTTAATTCACCTTAATCCAGCCTAATTAACCTTAATACACCTTAGCCTAGCTTAGTCTGCCTTAATACAATCACTAAATAACCATCTAATAACTTCGCTATTCATTAATCATCTCTTATACACGGCCGGACACTTTCGTTCGTTTCTGGACTTCCTCTGGTCACGTGATATTACTGTACCTCACAACGTGACCTAAGAACAAAGAGATATAAGGCTTTCGCCTAAAAAGTGTGCAATCATTGCACTCTACCGGCGCTAACATATGAGTCAGTAACTTGGAAGTTAACAAAGAAGCTCAAGAACAAGATAAGGACCGCGCTAACAGCGATTTGACACGTTGCTACCTTTGACACGTTGCTACCTTCCGCAGTACAATCAACCAGCACTGGTTACGCTCACGATGCTATTGACTTAGCCGCCCAGGCCCGAGATGTCGCGCGTCATCGCCTCACAGTCTCGCAAGCTTCTCAAAAGCGACGCTACGACCTTCGGCACCGAGACTACCATTTTTCACCTGGTTCCCTTGTCCTTCTCTGGACGCCTTCACGTCGCGTCGGCTTGTCGGAAAAACTACTTTCCCGGTATTCTGGTCGGTACCAGATCTTACGCCAACTGTCCGACGTGACATACGAGAACGCCCCAGTCGGTCATCTTCAGTGCATCGCAACGTCACCAGCAATGTTGTTCACGTCGCAAGGCTCAATCCCTATGTCCCCCCATTAAGTGAGGCTGTATAACTTGCACCGGGACGGAGCTACTCCACCGGGAGGGTGATGTTACGGTGACGGGAACGAAGAAGTTGAATTGGACTAGACGAAGACGAAGTCTGGCAGTTGCCTGAACGCCATATACGCCAGTTGTAAATATACCTTATTTTACACTCGTGCGCCTGCTTTCTTCCTGCAACAATATTTTCGAGAATTTTTAGTAGATGTTGAAACCATTGCGTGGCCCCCTGACCACGCTGCTCAATAAGTCATTTTATTACCCTGAGGTCCTGTGCAAGCTTCTGCCTTCCTGCCGTTCATCAACCTCCGGGTTTCCCTGTCACTTGTATCTCATTTTGACGACTACAATCCAACGGAAGTTGGCAACGATATAATGTCCATGTCGCTAAAGCCGTTTAAATCAATTCTACTGTGGAAACGACAGCCGATTTTGGTCATTGTGAATGCAAATATTGCATTAATGAGCGCCATTCTTAAGCATATAAATTTATACTCTAAAAATTATGCGGATCTCACGTATGTGTGAATTGATGTAAACTAAGCTTCCTGTGTTCTTTGTTGTCATTGTCGTACGTAATCTCCACAGAGTGGTCAGGCGCCCTCTGATGAAGTGCTGTCCGTGTTTGTATGATTACGCCGGCCATTGTAATGCAAACAAATGTACCTTCAACTAATTTTCTCAGAAATAAACGCTGAATGAAACGCTGACGTCATCCTGAACAAGATCATCAAGCACTACGGCGCTTGATGATCTTGTATAATGCCTCTATTGGCAAGGTTATTTTCGTGTGTGTGTTTTTTTGGAGGTGGGGTGGCGATGTGCTCTTGTACCGTAGAAACGTCCCTCGGATGTCTCTAATGTGCTCGCTTTTATTCTCAAGCAGCCAATGAAAACAGTCATCGCTGCAACCCAAGATGTCCTGGTGGCAGGCCACCATGGTGTGTCGCGCTAGTATGACCACATTGATTCATTTGGGTTGGCATATACTATTTTATGCGTCATACTTCTCAAAATTCATTTTTCAAACTATGCCAGAGCTCGAAAAGACCGGCCAGCTAACTAGGTCCCTGTCGTATGTTTACTTCCGCAAAGTGTGCATCTGTCGCTGTGGTTACCAAATATACCCAGCGGTATGCTATTACTCAAGTCTTTCTGGCGACCTGAGCAACTGAAGTTGCAGGCTTTCTTCAAACGGCGTCGACGTTAAATATGGCTATCCTCAAGTATATTTCGCCGACTTCGCTCACCGGTTTCTCTCCAGTGTCATCTCTTACACTACTCGCTCCTGCTAGACACAACACAAACACGCAACGACCTTAATGAAGTATCAATTACACGCTAGCTGACATGCTGTCGATGTACCTTTCCGCTGAGCACCGGTATTGGAGCGTGGTTCTGTCTATCGGGATATTATCGGTCTACAGCCTCGCTCGACCAACACTGCTCGTTACTCATCACTTTTTTTTGTTGACATCAGCATAGTGTATTTCCTCTGAATATACTTTCGGCTTTAGGTGGGACCTTGCACGCGCGCTTATTCTGTTACGTTGACGGCGACCGTTGTCGTCAGGCTGCCCCCTCATTCCGATATTCGCCCTCACCAGAGGGCACAGAGTGTTGTTTTCACAAACAAACCACCGGGATTGGAGCCCATGCATTCGGAGCATCCTCCGTTTGGGAGCTGGTCGCGCTAATCATTACACTACTACCTCCCTCCACAATTTTCTGTTTATCCGCCTTCCCACTTCTCGCTTTCGTCGCAGACGCAGGCAGAACGTACGCAGAAACACAAAAAAGTAAAGATTGCTTGAGCCGCCAGCTGACACATGACCTCAACTTTGGCAGGTTACTCTCATTGGAGCGCATGTGCTTGCGGCTAATGCAGGTCGTGGGTCGCCTTAGCTTTATTGTAAATTTGCTTTCACCGACTGTTTTCGGATAAATCTGAAACGCCGGACAAGCACGAGACCTACCGTTGTATGTTTTCTTGTTTTCTAAGTTTAAACCCAACATACTCATTCAAACAAACAGTGATTTTTTTAAAGAAATGGCATAAGGATGATATATTTAGAGGCCATGTCCCTGCCAATATGGGCCAGCACCACGTATCGACGAAAGGGCATCAGACTGCGGATGCATGCGGCCGGCTATGGAATGACGAAAACAGGAAACAGCGACTGGTTTTCAGTTCACACAACTTATTAGACACACAAAACCAGGCGCCCACCACCATGACATTTTTTTTTTACAACAGCGACACACAACGGTGGACTGATACATTCTTAAAGGGGTTTAATTTTATTTTTCCTCGCAGGACTGCAAGCACAGGGAGCACCGCGCCGTACACTGCGGCCACGTGCTCTAGCAGCCCTCCTTTTCCTCTAACAATATGGCCGCTGGCGGCTTCACGCGCTCCTGTAGGCGGAGAATTGGACTGTCACTCCAGAAGTTGTAATATATAACCTCTTTGCATAGAAATGACAGCATTATTGCTAATATTATTGCAGCATTATTGAATTCTTGCTTGGATATCTTTGGCACGAGGCCCAAGACGGTACCCTGTCTTCTAACGCGTATGTTTGCGTTCGCGTCGCTGTCTTGAAGGGACGCGCCCCGTAACATGCTGCAATGGTGCTTGTGTTGAGCGTATGTAAGGCGAGAAACGGTGTTCGAAAATGTCGGTTCTCTAACTTGTGCAGGAAGCCCATGTTTATAGTATTCCCGCAATAGCAACAGTCCCGAGTATAGCAAGCGTAACCGCAAGCATCAAGTTATAGTTGTAACTTGAAGTGACAATGTAGTTGTAATCAACACACTCTGCCAGTAAGGAATGGGCAGTGAGCCATTACTGATGAATAAGTAATTGCCAAGATTGGTTTTCGGTAAACGTTTGCTACCAAGAACGACGGGTGCTTATGCTACCGCAAAGGACGGATGCTGGGCGGTGACTCCAATCAATTACTCACCTCATCACACATCTATACTGGAATTCAACTGGCTTCATCAACGCTCGCTTATATTCTCTCGACCCTAAACTGCAATTTCGCCTGCCACCCGGGTTCCAGCTTTAACTCTCTTTGTGCCTGGCTTCTTTCCGAATATACCGAGACGTACTTTCACTGATGCTTGCTGCTCCATTTTCTCAATAAATGAAGGCATTCATTCATTCATTCATTCATTCATTCATTCATTCATGCATTCATTCTTAAGTTGCTGCAAAATATACCATGTCTTCATCTCCATAACTGCCCTGTCTCTCACCTGAACTCTCCCATCGCAAAACAATGTTGCGATATTGCAAATATCGCAACATTGAGAAAGATAAACAGAGAAAGGTAAATTGTAGTGACTTTTGGAAGGAGACTTTCCATTTAGGGCCTGAATGTAGTTAGAAGAATTTTAGAGATTCCAAAGCGCGAAAAAGATAGCTCGAATTTTACAAATTAATAGTTCCGAATCAAGAATATATATCGCGGTTCTGTATACGGCATCCATTAGATCGTTGAGAGCGGACAAATTCGATATGTCGATTTATATCTGACGTGAATTCGTTATTTTTTGTACAAGGGTTCTGCAAAAGCTGTATTTCCGTATTACTAATTCTCTTTTGAGATTCATGTGTAATATATTAATTTTGTCCGCTTTAGATGTGCTTTAACAAACAATGCACAGAATTGTGATATCATTTTTCATTGCCGAAAGAGAGAGTTGTAAACATGATGGCTTGGTTTTCAGAAAACTTGCGATTTTTGCTAATTTTCAATAAACAAATGATGGCCTAAATCAGGAATTAGAAACCAACAGTCAATAGATTTTACGTTTTTCCTTAAAGTGCAACAAACTTTGTCAAATTTGGTGCAGTGGTTGCCGAGAAAAACGAATTCTCCTTTTACATATATTTAGATAAAATCATCCGAGCTAAAGCTTCCTCTTAAGGGCTACTTTCTCCACTATCGTGTCCGCGTGTAGAACAATATCCCGAAGATGGTGCAATACCGAACCGACCCGCGGCGGCGGTGAAGCAGGCGGTGAGCACTCCCCATGCGTGTGCCGATCCCGCATATGGTGCGAAATCGACCAGACCCACGGTGGCGGTGAGGCAAGCGTTAAGCACTCCCCATACGAGGGCTGATCCCGAAGATAATGCAATGGCGGGCCGACCCGCAGCGCAGATGCAGTTCGCCATTAAGGGGCCCACATACACAGCTTTGCTGGTCATCCTTCTTCACAGAGTGGAAGGGCACTGATAATTTTTTCTTATCCGGGCAGGTGGTAGCGCAGAAGTTAGCATACCCAGCCCCTGCACGTATTTATCTCGGCATTGACATGGGTTCGTGGTAGTGATAGCGACGAAAGTTCTTTTTTTTCTGCGCACTCTAGCGATTGTGAAACTGAGGATGTCGTTAGCATGCCCAGCCACTGAATGCAAATTGCAGCAGTTACGAGGGGTGGAATCCCGCTGGGGCTCATTGTGAAGAAAGCTTCCTTTCTCTGTCCACTCTCGCGATGTTGAAGCTAAAAATGAGGAGGAGGCCTGACGGACACAACGTTGACCGTCACCATAACATAATGGATGGACGACCTGCGGAAAGGGCAAGGTACACCAAGTTTTTAGCAGTTTTCCTACAGTAAAGCGGAACAATGGCTAATATGCACTCATGGGTATGGTCGACCGAACTGCTTCTCACTGCTAACAATGGACAAATACTAAGAAAATGCTGCGTTTGCAGACACCTCGCTGCACTGAAATTAGCAAAACAATATCAGTTTATAAAATTGCGTGTGCCAATTATCTTTTGTCCTTCTTGCGTGTGTGAAGGGCGTAAAGGTCCTGACAATGAAACGGTAGTATCGAAATTTTTGCTGCACTTGCGCACAAACAAAATTCGTTGAAGTGATCGGACAGCGATCTACCAGCCTAGAAGACCAACCCGCAAATTAAAGAAAAATCGCTGGTTTCAGATCTTTCAATCTACTTTGCGCTTAGCTACCAACTGTAATATTTTCCTTTCTGTGCTCTTATGAAGAAGAAAACACTACATTACTACAATATGAACAACAGTACACAAAATAGACTGGCTTTTGAGCGGTGACCATGCACCGTACTTTTGTACATTTAGTCCATGTAGTATTGGGGCGACACGTTTGAGCAAAATGATTAGGTTTTCGGTCAAAGCACTGCGACGGGTGGGAAAAGATTGTTGTCATGCCCGGTCGAAACAATACCATCTGAAATTTTATTTACTTATATATTTTTTTGAAAAATCACTGTACACGTTTATACATTTGCTTGGCATGAGTTATACACTAGCTTGCCTCGTCAATCTCAAAAATGTAGTCTCTTCGCGGGAGAAGGCCTTCGTGAAAAACGACGCCACCCCCATAACATAGAACATTCAGCAAGGTTCTTATCCAGATGATTGACGAAATCGTGCACTGAGAGCGTGTCGACTACCGTGCGATTGAAAATTGAATTAAGATCGTTGTAAACTGGTGTTGCGTCTAGCACGTGCGAGTAGTGTTAGCGATGACAATGGTGTGAAAATGTTCAGCTCGGTCTGCGATAAGTTTTTGTGAATCTCCACATTGAACGTCGCAGTCGTCACGATGGAAGCACTGCTGTGACATTATTAGCCCAGTGGGCTGGGAAGGCTCGAGTGGTAGCTCACCTTGAGGGGCATTGGCTAACAATTATTAATATACGTATTTTGCGATTATGTAAAGGATGCCGAAACACCGCTGGTGTTGTCCAACTACTCGTAAAAAGGCCCCCAAATTTCAATTAGCCCACCCCCATACATTAATTAGGCCCACCCGAAATTTCAAGATGTCCCTCCCTCAAATTTAAGTTAGCCCACCCCGAAATTTAAAGTCGGCCAAGCCCGATTTTCGTTCCGCCCAGCCTTAATCTTCAAGTTGGCCCTATTCCAAATTTCAATTTGGCTACCCGTAATTTTGACGTTGGTCCACCCACGAATTTCAATAAATCGCCCCAGAATTTCGAGTCGACGCACCCCACAGTTTAGGTTGGCCCACCACCATATCGCCCCCAAATTCTGATTGGCCGACCCCGAGATCGCCCCCACATTTAGGTGGGACCAACCCCATATCACCCCCAAACACAGATTGGCCCGCCTCCACAAACCACCAAATTTAAATTGGTGGTCCAATGCCACTTGCAAATCTAGGTTGGCCCAACCCCATATAAGCCTTAAACTAACGCTGGCCCACCCCTCGATGACTTCAAATTTAGGATGGCCCACCGCAAATCACCCCCCAACCAAGGTTAGTCCTCCCATATAACACCCCCCAATTCAGCTTGGCCCAGCCGCACATCGCCCCCATCCTTAGGTTAGCCCGTCCCCATGTCACCCCCAAATTTAGGTGGGCCCACCCCCATATCATCCCCAAACTTAGTCTGGCCCACCCATCTATAACCTCAAATTTAGGATGGCCCACCGCAAATCACTCCCAAATTTATGTTAGCCCACTCCATATTGCTACAGAACAGCCGCCACAGTGTGGCTGCTCTGAGGAGGACGAAGACAACGTGTGTGCCTGCTTGATATAGCGTCGCTATGTCATTTGGTGGAGGTGGACGCTCCCCGTACCCGTCATGAAGCTTCGCAGCGGTCGCAACGGCGACAATGCAACTTCGGCTCCTTCTGGCGGCACTTCATCTACGCAAGTGTCTCCGCCTGCAGAACCGACCTACATCGCCGTTTGCCCACCTTGGCATCCTGGTGTTTTCAACGGAGTCGGCAGTCCTGATGTTGATGACTGGATCCGCTTACACGAACGTGTCAGCACTAGTCACAGGTGGGATCCGACTATTATGCTTGCCAACGTTCTTTTCTACCTCGAAGGAGCTCCACTGGCGTGCTTCCAGACTCACGAAGAGGAGATCTCGAGCTGGGATGTCTTCAAAGACAAGCTCCGCGACCTTTTTGGCAATCCGCTTGGTCGACTAGTCAATGCCAAGAATGCCCTTACCACGTGTGTACAGACGACGACCGAGTCCTACGTGTCGTACATACTCGACGTCTTGGCCCTTTGTGCCAAGGCTGACCCGAATATGTCTGAGGACGATAAGGTTAATCACGTCCTCAAAGGCTTTGCTGACGACGCGTTGAATTTACTGGTGCTTACGAACGTTACCAGCATCGATACCATCCTCAAGGATTGCCGCCGTCTCGAGCATGCTAAAAGCCGCCGGGTATCCCAGCACATCACACGACTTCCCAACACAGCTGCTACGTCATCCTGTGACGACAACTTCCACCCGCCATCGCGATGTGACAACTTGACCCGCATCATTTGTCGTGAGGTCGAAGCGGCACAACCGGCGGCCCCTACATTCCCGTTACCTTATGATTCTCCGGTGACAATCTCCTTGATCCAGGCCGTCGTCCATCAAGAGTTGTCCAACGTCGGCCTGCAATCCATTCGTTCCGTACGCTCGGAACCTCTTTCTCCCCGCACGTCTCCACCCCGCTCTTCTTACTCCTTTTATGGACAACGCAACCCCTCCGAATGGCGAACCGTGGACGACAAGGCGATCTGTTTCAACTGCAGACGCATTGAACGCATTGGCTCGCCACTGCCGCAGCCGCTGAACTTTTCCGACGCGGTATTCTCCTCATTACCACTCTCGGCCCTCTAGCGCGTCCTTTTCCTTCGCTCCTTCTTTGCCCGCACCACTATCTGGCCCTGCGACGCCTTTTACACAACCCCACTACTCCTGCTCGCCTTCTCCCTCCCGCCGCCAATCTCGCTCGCCCCCGTGACGCCGTGGTCCTCCTCCGACCTACTCGCCGCACCCCTGACCGGAAAGCTAGACAGTACAGCTTCTGGAGGTGAAGCTGCAATCATGACATTGTCACAAAATGCTCGCTTCACCTTACCCACGGACAAGAATCTTTTAGACGTTCACGTCGACCATGTTCCTGTGTGCGCGCTGATTGACAACCGGGACGCATGTGTCAATTATGAGTGCTGCTCTTCGCCGTCGGCTCAGGAATATTCTGATGCCTGCCCCGAACCGAGTTGTGCAAGTCACCGACGGATGGACTGTTGCTATTGTTGGCATGTGTTCTGCCCGACTCCCCATTGCTGAGAGACATACCGTCGTACTCTTCACCGTCATCGAGCATTGCCCTTACGAACTCATTCTCGGTCTGGAATTTTTTGCCAGTCATTCTGCCCTCATTGACTGTTCAGCCGGCTCACTTCGCCTTGACTTGCCTCTTCTTGCCGACCCTGTGGACCCGCCTCCAAGCCATTTGAGCTGCATAGATTTTATTCGCCTACCGCCTCACTCTGTGACACACGTCGACTTGCTGTCCTCACCAGCTGTACCTGACGGCAATTACGTGGCTGCACCAATTCCGGCCGTTATGCTTACACAAGGTGTTACCGTGCCGCACGCTGTGCTGAAAATTACTGGCAACTACACCTGCCTTCCCCTTGTCAATTCCGCGCTCACCGCGCAAGTTCTGCTTCAGGGGATCTCCTTGGCTATAGTTAGCGCTTTGCAGGATGATGAGATCGAGCCATTCACAATGGAAGATTGTTATAGCTCAGCCCATACCGTGACGTCATCGCACGGTACTGACATCGACATTGAGAAGATGGTTTTCTCTGACCTTACATCTGCTCAATCTGAAGCAGTTTGCCGCGTTCTTGGAGGCTATCGCGACATTTTTAAATTTGACAATCGACCCTTAGATCAAACATCCGCCGTAACCCATCGCATAAATACTTTCGACGCGAACCCTATTCGCCGACGTCCATATCGTGTTTCTGCGTCGGAACGAGATGTTATGCAACAGGAAGTCAAATAGATGCTCGCAAAGGACATTATCGAGCCTTCTTGTAGTCCCTGGGCATCTCCCGTCGTACTTGTCAAAAAGAAGGATGAAACGTGGCGCTTTTGTGTAGATTCTCGCCACCTGAACAAAATCACAAAGAAGGACGTGTACCCTCAGCAACGTATTGATGACGCTCTAGATTGCCTGTACGGCGCCACCTATTCTTCTATCGACTTACGCTCCGGCTACTGGCAGATATCCGTCGAAGACATGGACCAAGTGAAGACTGCATTTGTTACCCCTAACGGCCTTTATCAGTTCAAGGTGATGCCTTTCTGTCTCTGTAGCGCGCCCGCCACCTTCGAACGAATAATGGACTGTTTCTTCAGGGGTTCAAGTGGTCCACCTGTTTGTGCTATCTGGACGACGTCATCGTTTATTCGCCCACATTAGACACGCATCTAGACCCTTTTTCAACGATTCTTGGCGTGTTCCGCCGTGCCGGCCTCCAGTTCAACTCGTCAAAATGTCACTGCGCTCACCGTCTAATCGCCGTCCTTGAACACCTCGTGGACGCCAGAGGCGTGCGACCCGATCCAGACGAAATTCGCGCCGTTACGAATTTTGATGTTGCGAAGTCTACTAAGGAGGTTCGTAGTTTCGTAGGGTTGTGCTCTTATTTTCGACGCTTTGTGAAGGATTTTGCGACCATCGAACGTCCCCTTACCGACCTCTTGAAGAAAGACGCCCCCTTTTTTTGGGGTCCTGACCATGCCGCATCTTTTTCGCAGCTGACTACTCTCCTTACCACGCCTCCAATTTTGGCCCACTTTGACCTGTCTGCCTCAACGGAAGTTCGAACTGATGCCTGTGGTCACGGCATAGGAGCAGCGTTAGCACAATGCCAGCATGGACCTGATCGCGCTATAGCCTACGCCAGCCGACTTCTATAACCCGCCTAACGCAATTATTCAATCACAGAGCACGACTGCCTCGATCTTGTGTGGGCTGTTGAGATGTTTCGTACATACTTGTACGGACACCCCTTCTGTGTCATCACTGATCACCGCGCTCTCTGCTAGCTATCCTCGCACAAGGACCCCACGGGACGACTCGCTCGCTGGGCATTACGCCTGCAAGAATATACCTTCTCCGTGGTATATAAGACGGGACGCTTGCATCAGGATGCCGATTGTTTGTCCCGCTACCCCGTCGACGAACCCGCTGATGCGGACGCCATCGCTTGCGTTTTCACTGTTTCCTAGTTGTTTCAAATCGGCAACGAGCAAAGGCGCGATCCTTCGTTACGAGCCCTCATTGACCATCTGGAGTCAACTCCTGGCGACGCCTCTCTCCGGGTGTTTCTGCTTAGGGAGGCGGCATTATACCGCGGCAGTTTCGATCCACACTGCCTTTTCCTTCTGCTCGTCATTTCATTGCACCTGCGTTCGACTTCCCTGGACCAACTTCACGACGCTCCCTTGGCTGGACACTTGGGCGCCTTACGCACATACGACCATGTACGCCGTCGATTTGTTTGGCCGGGTCTCACCCGCTCTGTTCGGCGCAACGTTGCCGCTTGTGAGCTCTGCCAGCGCCGGAAGAAGCCCTCCACACCTCCAGCTGGATGTCTCCAGGCGATCGACATCCCACCCGAACCCTTTTTCCGTGTTGGTCTAGACCTTTTTGGACCATTTACTCTCTCTGACTCCGGAAAAAAATGGGTCACCGTGGCTACCGATTATGCTACGCGCTACGCAATCACCAGAGTCCTCCCGTCAAGTTGTGCTACTGGCGCTGCTCACTTTTTTCTCGATGACATCATTTTAGTACCCGGTGCTCCGCGCCAATTACTCACTGACCGGGGCCGCAGCTTTCTCTCGGCAGTCGTTGAGGACATCCGCCGCTTCTGCTCGACAAGGCACAAGTTTAGCACGTCCTACCACCCACAGACCAAGAGACTCACGGAGCGCCTCAACCGGGCCGTCACCGACATGCTTTCGAAGTACGTTCCGATCGACTACCACGACTGGGATCTTCATTTACCATATGTGACGTTCGCGTATAATTCATCGCGTCAGGACACCGCCGGCTATTCGCCATTCTATCGCCTATATAGCCGAGAACCAGCGTTGCCCTTGGACACTTTGCTGCCCTCGGCCACAAGTTCAGCCACTGAATACGCCCGCAACGCGATTTCACACGCCGACCACGTACGCCAGCTCACCCTCACCCGTCTCGAGGCTTCACAGGAGCATCAGAGTCGCCTCTGACTGCCACCAACGCGACGTGCACTTTCCTCCGGGTTCCCTGGTGCTTCTCTGGTCACCCATTCGACGTGTGGGCCTTTCCGAAAAGCTGCTGTCGCGCTACACTGTCCAATACCGTGTTGTGCGACAAGTGACTGTTGTCACGTATGAAATCCTCCCCGCCGACCTCTCAGCGTCGTCGTTAGTGGCAAGTAACATCGTTCACGTGGCGAGGCTAAAGCCATACCACACACATTTCACTGGGGATGTGTAGATTAAGCACCGGGACGGTGCTTCTACCGTCGGGGCTCAAGCTTCGGAGCAGCCGCCACAGTGTGGCTGCACTGAGGAGGAAGAAGACGACGTGTGCCTGCTTGATATAGCGTCGCCATTTTGGCCTCCGTTAGCTTCCCTGTAAATAAATTGTAAATAGCATTGGGCATCAGCTACAGAAACAATATATTTCACAAGTGGTCCTTTTTACCGCGCCCCAAAGATAGCCTCCGAAATATGACAAAACTACCACGTGACCGGACGCTTGCGCAACGTTATTGTGCTGCCCTCAAGCGTGCAACGGATGAACAAGGTCAGCTGCAGCGAGATTGCCTCGCGACCGGGCGTTATGCTTGATGTAGATATCTGGGCATGGGGCTCTTATCGCATGACGTTGCAAATGCATGCTGCTGGCCTAGTGGTGCCGAGGCTATAACGCGTCTTAGGCCACGAAAAAGAAAAGACGAAAACAGGATTTTGATTCCGCTTTAAAGAAGGAAAGGGTGAAGTGCGTGCGAACGATGGAAGGCGATGACAGCTGTACAATGTTGCTTTTATACACAAATGACCTTGTAGAATTTTTCGAATTGAACGATGATGCTACAACTTTAAACCTTAGTGCTGGAATAACAGCGGAAAAATCACACAGGGACGAAGCTAACTAATGGTAAAAAAAACCTTGGCTATATTCAAGGAAGATTACGCATGTCTTCTTAAGACGATGGCTCTTTTCGCACTGGCCCCATCTGCTCTCCTTCTCACGCTTATTGTGTACCAGACGTTCTTTCTTGATCCCGCACCCCGTACGTGCGCATTGCTTCGTGGTCGCAGTATCGGGTGAATGCGTCTGGCTTCACACTTGTTCACCGGCACGTCAGCCTCTGAGAGAGGGCACCGCGGGCTGTTCCAATTTACCGTATCTGGATCATACCTTATGTACCGCGTTTGGACAAATCTCAGCGATCTTCAATATATCCAGTGCTCCTCAGGTGCCCGTATCCCTGGGTGTGCTCCACAGCAAACTATTTGGCTGTCACCAGCGCTGAGCAGCAGCTATGGCTTACTCCAATTAGGACAGAGAGGACATGTTTTTGGCTCTAGGCGCGCCAAGTCGACATAGAAAGCGCGCAGTTGAGCTATTTCAACGCTGACATCCAGGTACGCGCCCGAGCTCAATGACAATTCTGTGTGCATATGAAACGCTGAGACAGACTGGGACTTTTACGGAGAAACAACAGAAATATCCAATCCTGGGCGAGGACGTGGAGACAGATATTCTGTCAAAGATTTCTTTAGACCCAAATGCAAGTGTTCGTAGTCTGGGTGCTTATGCTAGAGTGTCGAAGTATGCAGTGCGGAGAGTACTTCAGAAGAGGCAGCTTCATCCGTACTACGTGCAGCTGCATTTTAATCAAGACGGAAATGGACGCAGGCTTTGTCAACAAAAAACGGTAGACCAAGAAGCTCCTTTCTCACATAATGCCCAAGTGAACATCCAGAACGCTCACTATTGCAGTGACGAAAACCCTCACTGGGTCTTGAAGACGCATCATCAGTATCAGTGGTCAGTTAATGTGCGGTGTGGAATTTACAGTGGCATTATCACTGGCCTCTTGTTTAGTGATATCGCGCTTACAGGCGAAAGATACGTCAACGACATCCTTGATGGGGTGCTTGAGGATTTTCTTTGCGAAGTTCCATTGGCTAGGATCAAGGATATTTGGCATCATCATCATGATGCTCCCGTGCACGGCAGCAGAAGAGCTTGCAAATCACGTCATGAAGTATTCCCGCAGCAGTTGATTGGACGGCATGGGCGGCAGCGCTTGGCCGGCATGGTCGCCAGATTTAACTACCCTCAGTTTCTTTTTCCGGGGCTACGTCAAGGATCAAGTGTTCCGGACACCAACCACAACATCAGAGAACCTAAAAGAAAAATAGGAGAAGTCTGTAGCTCCAATCCTGATTTCATGATCAAGAGTGCCTCGGAAAATGTGCCTATGAGATGCCAAATGTGCATCGCAGCAGATGGTGAGCTCTTCGAAGACGCATTAGAATCCAAGTGCGCTTTTTGGATTGAAGGTCTCTGGAAAATCATTCCGGCCATAACTTCGTCTCCCCCACCAAACCCCATTACACTCCGTCGACAGGCTGCCAGCTCTTGCCCATTTGAAGCACCAAAAAATAAAGCTATGTTCTTGTTATCTTTCGTCTCCTTAGAAGCTTTATCCCTTCGGCACCACTCGGCCAGCAGCACGCATTTGCGCCGCTATCTGATAAACGCCGCATGCCCAGAAACCTGCACGAGACGTAACGCCCTATCGCGGTCCAGTCTTGCAGCAGCCGACCTTGTTGATGCGTCGCGCGCTTGAGAGCAGCAAAATAACAGTGCAGAATAGCCCCGTCACGTGGTATTTTTTTCATATTTTGCGGTCTTTCTTTGGAACGTGGAAAAAGGACCACGTGAGCTATATCGCGTTGGAAAGAATTTATTGAGAGGTTTCTCAAGGTGCTCTACAATTTAGCCTATCACACTTCAGCTCTGCAGCATATACTTTAAAAGGTGATTATTTAAACATACCTAATCCGTTAGTAAAGGGGAAAATAAACAATAGCCTGAGTAACTCTATAAGCCAGGGCCAGTATTATGCATTCGGTTGAACTCGGTTCTGGAGTGCCTTTCATTCTTAATGCTTTGGCTCTGTTATGTGGGACAACCTGTATACTGTAGGGAAGAGGAATTCCCGGTGCTGTAGCTCCATCGCCAGTCGTCCGGGAGGGGGGAGGTCGAGATCGCCTGGGCTGCTCTGGTTGAGACGCTGCGAACGTTGCCTCTTGCGCAATCTTTTGTTCGCATTAGATTTTGGGATAGGTAGTGCGGCCTTGCGCCCTACCCCCCCCCCTCCTGGAATTACGCAAGCGAACTCTGCCGTCCGTTATGGCTTGGGATGCCAGCCAGACATCCCTGGCAGTTTCAGCAGCCGTCCTATGTGCCGGTGCCGAGTAACCGCGGGATCAGTGTCGCCGATGAGAAAGACTTTGAAGAATGACTGGAATCGAAGGAAAGAGTGACGCACTTGCCTGCACATCCCTACATGAATCAGTCGTGTATGTTTTGCCAACATCTGTTTACATCACCACGGGTACATTTAGAAAACAATTTCTTTAAAACACACAGCAAAATAGACATTCCATATAACAGACTTAAACCACTTGCTTTACCTTTTGGATAATTATTGGTGTCCCGCACGAAAATTGGAAACCTTCTTCACACAATTAAGAAGCCGTTTTCCACCCCTAAATTTTATCTACACACGTCTGCCTTGGCACTGTCCCCTCCATGCCATTTCTGCAAGACCCTGAAAGCATCGATAAATTTTTATTACCTTCTCCCTAATTCGCATTTTACAGAAAAAAATTCTTTGAAACTGCCATTCTGAAACTTAGGCATCGCTATAAACGCTGAAAAAATTATCTCCTTTAGGGCAACCACATTGGGTTTTAGCCACATGAACCAATATGCAAGGCCGTCTGGGAGTTTCTTGGGGACGCAACGAGAATACCTAGTTAGTTAAGCGATTTATTACTTATTATTTAAGAAAATTTCCATTTAGGGTAATTTAATGATTTATAATTTAATAATCAACAAAATTCAAAATAAATTTATTAAAAATTACGAAATTCTACTTTCCTCTCATTTCAAAACACACGTTTTCTTATAGGCTATCGCTTGAGGCGTCGCGCGCTCCCACCACCCACCAAGCAACGCGGTAAAACGCAAGCGGTCGCGTTTCGGCGACTTCAGACAAACACATACTCACACCCATAATACATCAACAAAAGCACAGGGGGCAAGGAAAGCGACCAATGTAGGCTCTGTTGAGAAACAGGAACACTCACACACATAATGTGGGAATGCAACTCGCTCCCATTTGCTCATCCCCCCGTCAGCAGCGAGGCTGACCGGGCAGCCTGGCTCAGTTCTTGGGACGTCGACCGACAACTTGAACTGGTGGACTGGGCGGAGAAGGCCAAGCAAGCCCAGGGCCTTACTTGAGCACAATCCCTCAGCCACGTCCCCCTTTACCCTTGCCCGTTTCAATAAAGTTTATCACCACCACCACCGATAACCCTTTTCCGTTAAATCGCTGGTATCTTGGCCAATTCCCCGTAGTGGGTACGCGCCGACTGTTGCGCCATTACCATCAAGCATGCCACTGTATCCAGCTGCTAGCTTCGTTTAGCCGAGGTACCCACGCAGCAGTGGGCAACGGCGCACTCCCGACAACCGGCCAATATGCTTTGCGTGTGGTCTACTTGGCCACATTGCACGATTTTGCCATCGCCGCGCCACAACCTACCGCCGTAGAGTCGACTCCGAACCATATGTTTCACCGTACCCATCGTTCTCCGCATCTCGCAACCCAGGTCAGATGTCTTCATGCTAGGAACAACGCCCTCTTGTTGAACGCTGTTCGCCATCGCCTCGATGCCGCTCGCTCTTTCGCCAAGGCGTCGCCGTCCTTCTACTCCGGAACGGGAGTTCCATACATAGCAGTTAACTGTGAGGAGGCTAGAGAAACTTCTTGCAGCGGCTTAACTCGCTCTTGGAAATAGTTCGACGTTTTTTTACCACACTTGTGCACCCCTCTTCATTTTTATGTAGGCTCAGTATTGAATTAAATAACTTTTAGTGCTTACAAACGAACGCACTGTGGGATACGACGAATAACGAGTTGTTTTCTATCATTTTTTTGTTGTTCTTTTCAGGTTTTTTGTTTGCAACCCGTCGCGAGAAGACTCATGTGCATGCTCGCGCAAGCCAACTCTTCCGGCATTGTATTCTAGTGCACTGCTGTGGCGCACAGCGTCGCATGGACGGAACACGCGGAGTGAAATGTATCGTGACTGAACTGGCTGCGTAGTTTCCACAGCGTTGACTGCTCTGTATGGAAAGGAATATAATAACTGCAGTTCCAGAGGCAGGAACGGCATCACCCACGAAAGACCAAGGCCTCTCCCTTCTCCGACTGATGTGGTTGATGAATATGTACACGGCGTTGCTGCTCCTGCTCTCCTCGACACTGATGCCGCAGTTTCAGTTCTCAGTGTCAAACTAAGAACTGTCAGAAAGGTTACGATACCACTGTCAAACGTGTCACTTCGTATTGCCAGCGCAGACCGCATCACGCCGGCGGCTACATGTACTGCTGACTCTGTGATAACAGCCTCCTCTACACCGTCCGATTTTCGATGCTGAATTCCTGTTCCCGCGATCTTATTTTTGGCTTGGGACATTCTTTCCGCTAATAACACCGTTATCGACTGTTCTCGAGCTGAAGTGGAATTTCAAACGCTTTTCTACAACCCTTTTCTTGACGCTCGTGAAGCTGAAGACAGAGTATTTGTTGAAGAAGACGTTGCAGTGTCACCGGATTCCTCGACCCTTGGCACGGTGTCCTCCAACATCGTCACTGATGCAAGCGCACGTTTTAAGTCATCTGCTGTCTTTGTTCGTCGCAAATTTTACCCTCTGCCTTTTGCTCTTTAGAAGTTTCTGACGACGTCAGCCGACAACTTGTATCCAACCAATTGTCATGTCCCCTCATTTTGCTTCACGGGAAAGGCATTGGCCACGTTCAGTGGGTCGGCCATGCTTCCATCATCGTCATGCAAACTGGTTCTATGACCACTCATGAGGTCGCCATAGTGAGCTATAAGCCCGCGCGAGAGCCGACATTGACCGATGCTCTAAATATCTATCTCTATCGGTGAAATGTTGACTGTTTCCGAACGCGACAAGCTTCCATGCCTTCTAGGCAAGTTTTATTCTTTTGACTGTCAGCTTGTTGCCTCGTGCCGCATGCCATCTGTTTATTACCGGACCGAAACGGGTACCAGTGCACCACTGCGACAAAGACCATATCGGGTGTGCGCACCATAGTGCCGTGTTATCGATAATAACGTCGAGAGCCCATATGCTCAAGTGCGGCGTCATCCAGCATTCACAATAGGACCCACAATAGGAGCATTCACAATAGGGGTGATCCCCAGTTGTTCTTGCTAAGAAGAAGGATGGATCTATTCATTTGTGTGTCGATTAGCGTCATCTGCATGACGTTTACTTTTTACAAAAAAATCGACGATGCCCGTGACTCGCTTCAAGGCGCCTAGTTCTGTTTTATCACTAACGCAGCAGAAATTCGCAAGTTCTTCTGGGACGAGACTGCCAACCTGGAATGGCTTTTGTCACGCCAGATGGCATGCATGAATTTGGTTTATGTATTTCGGGTTTTGCAACGCCTCCTCAGCATGTGAGCGTCTGATGGACCGCCTTTTGCGTGGTCTCAAGTGGAAACCGTGCCTGTGCTACTTAGATAACGTGGTTATTTTTTCACCCTATTTGCGCTCATCATCCTTGGCTATGTGGTATCAAAAGATGGTGTCAAAAGATCCGAAACCTTCCTCCATAAAACTTCGCTTCTTAGTTGGCGTCTGTTCTTACTTTTCCCACTCATTCGGAATTTTAAGTGCACCACAGCTCCATTGAATCAGCTTCTACGGAGCGACTCGGCCAATTGTGCCTCGTCGCCCACCTGTGACAATGCCTTCCAAGAGTTTCGTTGTTTACTAACATTGCCGCCGATACTGCGTCACTTCGACCCTGAACTTCTGACTGAAGTACACACGAACACCAGCGGTGTTAGGGTCAGTGGTGTGGTTGCGCAGCGCAAACCTGACTTCCACGAGCACGTCGTTGCATACGCAAGCCGCCCCCTCACCAAAGCAGAGATGAATTATTTCGTTGCAGAAAAGGGATGTTTGGCCATTATCTAGGCATTTGGCGGATTTAGAACTTACCTCTATGACCGTACGTTAGACGTAGTTACAGATCACTATGCGTTTTGTTTTCGGTCCAGATTGAAGGACCCCTCCGACCGATTAGCTCGCTTTGCTTTGCGAGTGCTAGATTTCGACTGGAGCGTTGTCTAGAGCTCTGGCCGCCTCCACACCGAAGCCGACGCGCTTTCGTGTTCGCCCGTGTCAACCGAAGGGGCTGCCTGCCCGACTGCCACTGACGAAGTACTTTCGTCCCCAGCAGGCTACGGCATGGCTTTGAAAATACAGAAGGATGCCTGGATAATTGCTCTTCTCCGCTTTCTTTCAAACCGTTCGACTCTGCCTCCACCGCATTATAAAGCAGATATTGCCTGGGAACAATATCGTCGAGCGTGCGACGCTCTCTACGGCCCAACGCTGACATGGTCGCAACACCGTCCACATACAGCGCCTTAAGCCGCATTGCGCCCCACACTGGTTCATGATGGGTCGCCAGAATGGCTCCATTTCTGACTGATGGGGCGTGATTGTATTGAAGAGAAATGCCCGCCACTGCAGCTCGGGATTACCTGCCAACGCTGGGTGCTGCGCTCTTGTCACGTCTTTTACGCATAAGCATATATATATATATATATATATATATATATATATATATATATATATATATACCCTCCAGATAACCTTTGGACCCCAGAGGTTCAATTCTTGAACGTCTCCCTTTCTGTGCATTATTAGTTTAATGTTTACATTCTTCCAGTTTTCTGGGACCCTTACAGTCGATAGACACTACTTGTAAAGAGCTGTCACTTTTGCAAGCATTATGTCTCCTCCCTTGTTGATTAAATCGACTGTTACAGCATCTTTTCCTGCCGCACTTCCTAGTTTCATGTCTTCCAAGTCCCTTCTGACCTCATCGCTAGCTATAGGAGAAATTTGTGTATCCTGTTCATTACTGTTTTTAATTAAGGTATACGGACTCCGCTGGGTATTACGTTGGTATAGTATTAGTACAGGTTAGTATAGTATATATAGGTTATAAAGTATATCGCCCGTGATAATAACCTGCTTGCATTGCATACAGCTTGGTTTGTCCCATGCCAAGTTTCCTTCTCACTGATTTCAGGCAGCGTCTATTTTTTACGGCTTCGTCACTCTGTCTAACGCTATAGTTTCAAATATCCCTTATTTTCGCGTTGTTGATCAGTGTGGACAGTTCTGCGAATTCTATCGTATCACTTGAGTTGGACACTTTCATTTTTTGTCATTTCTTTATTAGGCGCTTTGTTAGTTGGGAGAGCTTGTCTACCGGTTGCCTTCGTGCATTGCTTTCCACTTCAATTGCTGCCTCTGAAGCCAGTGTTGTTGCACTTTCATTCATTAGCTCTATGTCATCATCATCTCTCTTTTGTAAGGCTGCATATTTGTTTGCAAGCGCCAGCCTGAATTTATCTGCTTTTATCCTTACTGCTTCTAGATTGACTTGTTTCTTCTTAACCAGTTTTGCTCTTTCTCTATTCAAATTGAGGCGGATCCTAGGCCTCACTAACCTCTGACCACTGCACCTTCAGCCTACCTATCACTTGGACATCCTGCCTGCACGCTGCTGGGATCAACAGAAAGTATCAAGTCAATTTCTTTTCTTGTTTTGCCATTAGGGCTTTTCCAGGTCCACTTTTTGTTGCTACGCTTCATGAGAAAGGCGTTCACTATTCAAAGCTTATTCCTTTCTGCGAATTCTGCCAGCATCTCTTCTCTAGCGTTCCTAGAATCGACGCCGTGGTTGCCAATAGCTTGTTCAGCAGCCTGCTTTTTCTCCACTTTTGCGTTGAAGTTGCCCATTACTACAGAGTACTAAGTTTGCACTTTTCTCATCGCTAATTTAACTATTTATCAAAAATGATCTACTTTGTCATCATTGTGAACGGAATTTGCAGCGTAGGCTTGTACTACCATTATTCTACACCTGTTATTAAGTTTGATTACGACTACAGCTACCCTCTCATTAATGCTGTAGAATTTGTCAATGTTGCGCGCTGTGTCCTTAGTGATTAGGCAAGGATTACCCCGTATTGCTTCTTATCTAACAGACTTCTATAGCAGAGGAAATGTCCGTTATTCAGCAATGTATAAGCCTCACCAGTTCTTCTAATGTTGCTAAGGCTGTTACTCGCTGCTTTCTTGCCAAATAGACAATGTGGGTCACTAGTCATGGCCCCTAAGTATCTTGAAACTAAGATTCTAGAAACGGAGCGTTATGACAAAAAAGAAACCGCAACAATAAAGATCAGAGCGAGTAAGAAATGTTTTCAAGTTCGCTAGCACGTTGAATGGCTTCAGGCACATTACGTGGATGACTTGGTCAACTTAATCCGAGGACGTATTCGAGTCTCGCGTGGAGGTGTTGTGGCTGCTAAATGCCAACGGCCGCAACCTCCTATTAGACAGGATGTGGAGGAGTTAAGACAGGAGGCGTGTTGATTCGGCAGAGTTGGAGAAATAATTGTTTTATGATGGGATGGTATGGCGCAGCAGTTTCATTGGCCAGCTACATTGGGTGATTTTGCTTCGTTCTTTCCTGTTCTTGAGGAACGCTATGGAACCCTGTGGAACAAGCCGGTGGAACCAAAGCCGAATGAAATGTGGCATTATCAGGTGCATGAGCGAATATTCAAATATGGCTGAAGTTGGTCAGGCCATTCAGTTCCACAGTTTTCAGTACCGCCTCTTCAGCTGTACCTCCGTTCTTTTATCTATATTAGTTGCCGCGTTAGTATTAGGTTTTTAGGAAGATGTACTGCCTGGAAGTCTAGAGTAACTGCTATAACAAAGAATGAAACGCTACCTTGGTTGTGGCGCACGTCTAAACAATTTTAACTTGAAACGGAAGTGCACATTTCTGTACGTGATGGCGAACGTCAATAAACTAAGGCGCATACCAGGTATGCAGGCAGCAAAACAGAGGAGAAAAATATAAGTGAAGTCAGGTAAATATCTGGAAGGCTATCGCTTTGACTACTAGAAGTTCAACCCTTCACAGACTTCGGATAAGACACTTGTAGCATTCAACTGGCAGTGCTATGAAACAGTTGGCTAACAGAGCCCCCCTCCACCCCCTGCGTGTGTATGTGCGGGACTGGGCAGGCCTCGATCTTCGAAGAAACTTCTTGACGCCGACTTGAAGCGCTGGGTATGTGGCACTCCATCGATGCTGGTCCAACGAAACTCTTCGATGCCAGCTTGGATCACGGGTATGTGCCAATCTATGTGTGCCGATATTCAAAGAGCTTATTTGACGCCAACTTGGTTACCTAAGTGTGTGCAACTGGACTTGTGCCGCTCTACAATGACGAAAAATACCACTTAAATTTATTCCATGTTCAGCAGAATCAAACCCACGTCACAAGGTTTTCTCACGGACTTGATACATTAGGATACATTGGACTTGATACATCAGGGGGCTGCGATGAAAACACGCTGGGTATGTGCAACTTTCAATGAACGTTCCGTCAACTTGGGTAACTGATTATTTACCACTGAGTGTGCACCAAGCAAGGTGCTGGATTGCGGCACTTCTCCTCTCAGAGGTCACACGCAAACATCTCGTCTGCGTCACTAGATGTCGCAGTGTGTCCAGATTGAAGCGTGAGAGAGAATGCCGGTCGCCGCATTGCGCGCTTCTGAGGGCACCGGTGCGCCTTGCATTTGGCATGCCACGTGCACGCTTCTTGGTATTCTTGAGAAGCGCTTATAGTGTTCTCAGGAAGGCTTCGCGGTGTTCCTAGGGGAGCGCTTTTTGTTCTTAGGAAAGCGCTTCTTAATGCTTTTAGGGAAGCGCGAAAAAGTAGTCCCGCTGCAGGACACGTCTCATACAAAAAACGTTCGTCCGGTGGCAATAGGTTTTGTGCCTATACGGAGAAAGTACTAATGCATCACCGTCGACGTTAATTATGAGGTGGGTTCTGCGGCTTTTTTACGCATGAATGTATAGTGAAGATTCACGATGCGGGTATACGGAGCTAGGCGATAAACGTTGGCCCAGCACCAAGCATGAGCCCAGCGGGACAGATCTTGCGGCGGATGATGGATGATCAATATAAATATAGGTGAGCGGCGCTGCGGATGACGTCATCGGCACAGGTGGTACGGTGCGAAGTCGCGAGCGTAGCGCGGCGCGAAGCGGCTGGCTTCAGCGCTCGCAGAGCCACGTAATCTGTTCTGTATCGGCGCTTGGAAAAAACCGTCGGTGCTTCATTGCTGTGAAGTAGTATGAACGTAGCGGGTCCTTCTCATGATCTTGCAACTGAACGGCCAGCTAGAAGAGCGAGAGTCAACGGAAGCGCCGTCTAAAACAACGTGAGTGTACCGATTCAGAAGTTGTCGCTAGATGTTAACCCCGCCGAACGCGCAAGGCAATACATTCTAGGGTAGACATGCCAAGGAGGCCGCCGAAGACATTCAGCTCAACTAGCAACAAGACGAGCTTCCCATCATGCCCACTGCCGACCCCAAGTCAAGTCGGAGTAGGAAGAGCAATGAGAGGAAACAATTCGATAAAGAGGAGAACAGTTTGATAAACAATACTGGGAGAAATGACAGAAAGTACGCTCACGCGAAATACAGGTGCACTTCGTGGACGAGGGTAAAATTTTTAAATGTTGCTTCGATAGCAATATTCTTCATGTAAAAAAGCGCATTACTTACATTGTTGAGCTTGTTAAATATCCCAGCGTAGTCCATATTCGGCTAAAAGACTCTAATACAGTATTCATCCCTATCTGTGCGATAGTTCTGAGCCTTCGAGCCTAAACCCAATTGTGTGAGGTAAATCGCAAGAAACATTAATCCAAATTTCCTTCTGAAACACTCCATGAAGATATTGTTATTATACATGGCGTTGCAAAAACAGTGACGCCATAACGTAAGGCTACTCCAAACTGTTTCTATTTCATTTTTCCAAGCGGTCCTCCGCGATTGATCAAACATTTTACGGGCTGCTTCCTCTTCGCCTGTCTGTCTGTCTTTCACACGGCGTCACGAAACCGCGAGAACTATCAGTCTGATGTGAGGTGTGCACACTGATGACGCATGAGTAGACCAAACAGGAGAAAAATATTTATTTGTGATTCGAGCTCTTTTTTGCATTAGCCCGGCTTTATTGGCCAAAAGTTTCGGGCTACGTCCAGTTCGGCTTTCTGAAACGCGACGTCACAAAACCGCGATAACTGACAATGTCACGTGTAAGCATTAAAGACTCAATATATGCCGAACAATATAAGCTATTTTGGAATATCCAGCGATCGTCCCGTTCAAAAATGAATATAAGACATCTGCCCACCGATCGCTCTGGCCCTGAAAACCCTGAGCTGTGAGGTAGAATGGTTATATTTGCCTATAGTAATACTAATAAAAACTACGTGGCAGTTGGAGCCATATTGGCAGGTGTTTAACATCGCCATGCTAACATTTCTTCACCGAGGATCCGTTTTAGCGGCATTTCTAACCTTTTCTTAGCAGCCACCGTATGCTAAGAAAGGGCAAGGGGGCGAATACCAGGCTCAGCCACCACCCTCCCCGCCCTCCCATCTGCTTTCGCAGCGCTAGCTCCGCCCCAACGAAAGTCTCAACTTTTGCATTTTCCTTGCCTCTCGTGGGCCAATTAAACAAAAAAGCTTTTTAAAGTAGTCCATCCTATTCGCTTTGAGAGCAAATGCAGGTAACTTCCTATAAACGGAGAAAGCGTTTGATAGGGTCGTTCATACAACGCTGCGGGTGACCGCCCTATTATTTCATCGGGGGTTACGGAAATTTGACATTAAAAGATTGGGATAAAATTATATGGGAATAGTTTTACGTTACCGAGCCACACTTTAAGCAATGATTCCTTTCGTGTTGAAATTCTGAAAGTCCATTTTGTTCATTTGGAACAGAGAGAAGACACTTCGAAGTACATGTGAGAAGAAGCAAGTTCAAAATTGAACCGACGATCGTCTTGAGTTTCATATTTGTCTAAAAAATTTCAATGAAGCACGTAACTACAACGGTGAAGCTGAGTACAACGATCGCTACAACCATTGCCGCCGAAGCAGCTGTAGGAAGAGATTATAAGGAATGAACAGTTTTCAGCTTCCCAAATAAAGGCTTAACTTCCTATTTTGTTTTGATGCGTGCTTATTTGGCTCATATCTTTAAGTCCTCTCAAAGAAAGCAATTTCTCCGTATCAGAATTTGGCACTGACAGCATGTTCGGCAGAAAACCGCCCTTATCCTGGGTTTGTACATTAATTTCTGGCTTACCATGTTTCCTATTGTCATGAAACAAATACAAATTGGATTATTCGAAAACACAATTCAATGACACAATACTGTGTACTGTGTCAGTACACCACAGTTGTGTCACAATACTGTGGTGTACTGGAACACAACAATGCCGGAAATAGGTTTCCGGAAATTGCTAGATTTTCATGGTTGCGTAGATCATCCTAGCAGTAAATAATCTAACATAAATTAACGACACAATTAAAGTGACGCGCATTACTGCCTTATGTTTTGCCCGTAGGCGCTGTGAACGAACCTGACTGTTAAATCTTGGACAGTGTCGTCGGTTCGATAATAAGGCATGAGTGGTTAATGAGAGTGCATATTTGATGCAATATGCGTGCACCAGCGATTGCTTAAGAAAGCGTGCTGAGTTATGTAAAAGCTCCCGGTCTGCAACTCAGGCGTGAGATTAGATTGGGCGACAGTTGCTGTCGCAAATCGTTGGCTTCTTTAAATTTGCTTTTCTTTGTGAGCAGAATTTCGACGAAGAAAATGCAATATTCTGCATTAATTTATCCTGGCAGTTTACTCGTCCGTCACTGCGGCTACAAATCGAAAATGTTTTCTTATGTGCTACTGCAAAAAGTATTGAAAAAGAAATGTCGAGATGGTCTGCGTTTCTTTGGCACGAACGAATGCGTAACATAACTTGATATAAGAAATACATGCACTTCCCTCTACAGCAATGTACTGGGGCAGTAAAAGGGATATCAAATACAACAACACACTTTCTAGGAGCCATAAGGTCAACAAGTAAATGTAAAATAAATATAAAAGAAAATAAATATAGACGTAAAGAAATTTTACGTGCATAAATTGCGATATGATTATGAGGCACGCCGCAGTGCAAGAACTACGGAATTATTTCTAACACCTCGTGTCCTTTGCGTGTGCCTACTGTACGATACACGGGCATTTCCCATTGGCCCCTCCTCAAAACGTGTCCGCAGTGGCTAGGATTGAATACCGCACGCTCAGGCTTACCAGCGCAACGCCAAAGTCACTACGCCAGCATGGTGGGTTACATCAACAGTTCAGAACAGGGTGTACGTTTCTGTAATAGTGTACGCGTTTCCTATGTTTATGTACTAGAGCAAATTTGTACGTGACGAGGAAAATCTCTAAAACAATATTACACTCAAGAAGAAAAAAAAACATCAATCAGGCTTTGCGACAATATAAAACAGAGTATGTAGAAAGTGAAGTGAAGTATCGAAACGTTCCGTTTAAACAGGCAGGCAAATCTATGTAGGTCTCCTAGCCTGCAAGTGCGCCCCACAATTGCACTGCAAACATAAAGCGCGATGTTGCCATAAATGTACACCTTACTTCATAAACATCTTCATGTCTAAGCTTAGGTCTTTGTGATGAGGCAGATATAAAAGAAAACCTTAATGCACTCCTTCGATGCATCGCCTGACGGAACTATTATGCTGAACACGCGGCTCTGCAAAACAGCCATTGTACAGTGCCTTCCACGTAAGATTCATCGCTTCCGGGGCAGAACAAAAACGCGGGCGCCTGTTAATGAATCCGTGGAGATGTGTTATGCCAATTCTTATCAACTGTGTGCGATGAAAATTGCTGAGAATTTTGTTTATCAGACGCTTTGCCGCAAGTGCAGTATCTTTGTCGTAAGCGAAGAACATTGGCTTGACATACACGTATTTGAGTGCACGAGAAACCTTTCAGTTTCAGTGGCATGCACCATTCGAACGCTGAGGAGTCACGTTATGAAAACTGTAATGTACTGCTGCGAAGTATACATATTCGCTGGGTGCGCAAGTGCAGAAATCCGTGCCAGCTCGACAAGAATAGAATACACAGATCCGTGTAGCTAGTGGAAAGATGAATGGATGGATGGAAAAATTATCGAATTCAATAAATATTAGGAGGGGAGAATGTCAAGGGGGGTTTCGCCAATCCAAGGCTCCAGTGGCCGCCTCTGCTCTCCCAGCTTGATCTAGGAAACGTTTTGGGTCTCCAGGTGAGCTCGGGCGCGGACAGTTAAGAGTACAAAAGAAGATTATGCCTCCAACGGGTTATTTTGGCATTTTAATACTATGCTGTTGTCTCGGCCTCGGCTCGAATCACGGACATTCCTTTGTATACTCGTTCGGGTTTGTGAGATCCAACCTACCCAAATATTGCTGTATATTCATCTGTAGTTGTCTAAGGTTACGTGCCCCTTGCTGTTTCAGTAGTTTATGCGATGGGGCGAACCTTCGTAGTGTCTTACGTTCATGCTCTAGTATAACGCGAACAGTGTGTGGTTCGTGTTCCTGATCCTCGTCGTTCTTCACTTGGTTAGTTAAATCACGAGCTAAAGTGTGTGCCTGCTCATTATCGAGATACCCTTATGGCCTGGGCCAGGCAGGTACCCAGGATTACTCTTCGGAGGGGGAAGGGGGGAGTGCCCAACCCAAGGTCACTATTCTATGCAAATGAGGAATCTCACCTTTCTAAGTAAATGAGGGGGGTACCTTTACTACAGCACAAATCTAGATAATGTCCGCCGTTCACCATACAGACGCGTAAACCCACAAAACATAAATGAAATAAGGTGTATGTCACAGGTACGCCTGTCAGATACACTTCTCCTTTACTTGACAATCAAGGAACCACGTAAAAGGAACTCGCACAATGAAGGAATGCAGGAAGAACACTGCCAAGAAGTAAACAACCGAAAGTGTAAAATAAAGATTTCTAGTAGCACTCTTGAGTTAGCTCTGGAAGAATTATAAATAAACATATAGTTGTGGAACAATCACAGTTCTTTTGGATCCCCCATTTACTCCTCTACCAAATCCCAAACGACTGATGTTGTTATTTGCGAAGGTAGTAACGATGCGTGGCCGCCACTCCCGTACGACCGCGTAAAGCTCAGGGCGCTGCGCTTCAAGACGTATTGCACCCCCTGCGTAGGGTTAGAAAAACACCGACATAAGCACAGAAGTGGCTACACCATGCGGCTCGGATGATAACTGTAGAAGCGTCATTCGAAACACACGAAATCGTTCTCCCCTCCGGCGGCGTTTTCCCTGCCTCCTCTTTAAATAAAAAGGAGTTGATCCATAAGTATTTTCAGAAACAAAGGTTATATTTCTGAAATTTAGCATTTCCTTCCTGTATGGCTGTTGCCTCTGCTCTCTCCCTCAGTAGGCCACTCAATTTCTCAACTCCTTGGCAATCTTGCGCGAAAAGTATTTTACAATTAGAGACAAACGAGACAAGGTAATGGGTGATATTCATATTGCTTATAAGTTTCGCGGTTATTGTAGGGTTTCGTGACGGACGCTGTTTCGCACGATTTTATTTTCCAGCTTATCTAACTCATATTATCAGCATGTGGTTCCGAGGATCTGCCAGCGTCGCAGCGAGCAGTCACTCGAGGAAATAATTAACCAGAAGGAAAAGTCAAGCGCAACTGGCGTTTTTTCCGGCCGAATTCAGACCAGCCGACGACGAACTGAATCTCTTTCCTGGTCCATGCATAAGCCTAAAAGAAGCAACAGCAATGCGCGTGACTGTTGCACGAGATGGTAACAACGGAACGCATCTACAGTTAATTGCGCTGACCTTAACACTCCAGAAGACTGGCCTTAACACTCCAGGAGATGCCGATAACTACTGAAACAGGAGTGAAAAAGGCAGTAAAATGTTGACCGCCGAATAGATGTCAAGTCTCAAGTTTGATTTGGCAGCGCTTCAGGAATGTGTGATAGGAGTGGTAGCGTGGGCTGGAGCGAAGGGGGTATGCCGCTTAATTTCGAGGGCTTGGGCGGGCCCCCCCGGTCCCCCTTTTGGGTACGTTCCAGGCCTAGGCATCTAATTATGGCATGGTCGCTTCAGCTTGTCAAGGAGTATTCTTGCCAAACCTTTCGATAGTCTACCATGTAGAAACATTCTACAGGGCTCTTGCGAATCAGACAGGATTAAGACACTGGTGTTTCCTGCCTCTTTTTTTCTAATAGCTAGCACAATAGCCACTGTTTCCGCCGTTAAGGGCACGTCTCTTTTAACCGAGAGTGGTGTAGCTTCAGTGGTATGTTTCATCGGTCGGAGTGCTATTAATAGTCAGATTTCGTTTCATTTGACTGCGTCGGTGTAGACCACCTCTTGACTATTAGCAAATCGTTTTTGAAGCTAACGAGTTGTAACTTGTTTTCTTGCACTGTGGTGAAATATTATCATGATCCGCGGAGTGGAGCAGATGGGTATTTGCTGTGCGTTTTTCCAGCGATTGTCGTTGTGTTCTCGAAGCAGTATTGTAATCTGATGGGGTACACCAAGACAACTAGGGTCACTCTGCCTACCTTTGTCGGGCAAAGTTGCACATTTCGCGATATAATCGTCGCTGCCTTCAGCTCTTCCAATGTGTTATACACACCTAGTGCTAGGGCCTTGTCATTTATTGCGTTCGTCGCTGTACTAAGGCCCACTTTGTATGCTCCTCGCATGATTACGTCAATATAATGAATTTCCGTAGGTGCCAGCTCCTGATATGGCCGTCCATATGTGACCCTACTTAGGATGAAGGCTTGTACCCACCATATATATTCATCTTCACAGAGCCCCTGGCCTTTCCATGTTACTGTATAAATCATTCGGTGTACATTTTTCATACTAGATTTAAAAGTTTTCATTCTGTAACTACCACTCCCGTTGCTTTGAAGTCATAAGCCTAATATTTTGATCGTGTGTCTCTGCGGCAGCACTCGAGCACCTATATATATTTGCATGGCTGGTTTGCATGGCTGGCAACTACTTCACGATATTTATCACTTCTCGCAAGTTGTGCTCCTTATTTCCTAAGAAGCCTTTATTAATCCACAGGGTGTTGTGATCGGAAAATAGTGCCAATTGGAGCTCTGAGATTTTCTCCAGCTTCTTCGCTAGTCAGTTCATTCCCATAATAAAGAGGAGTCGTCAGACGACCGCTCCTATCGGAGGGCCTTTGTTGGGCATTAGACGTTTATGGAAGCACATGTTCTCCATTCGGATGGGTGCTTTGCGGTTTGATAAAAATGATTTTATGTAGTGAAAAGCTGGAGTTCCGCAATTCAGTTACTCAATTGTAGAAGAACGTGATATTAGGCGAGTTTGTAGTTTTATGTATTACGTAAGAACATCGCTACTGGCACGTGACAAAGAACGTGAGTTGGGACACACGGTGCTGATCTTGCAACTGCGCTTATTAGAAAAAACGCGTTTGCTTTTAAAGGCATTGTGAAGCGTGCGCGCACGCTCATTGTAAATAACGAGAGCCTGTCACTCCCAATAATTGCCTCGTGGTCGCACGTGTGGCACGCGATTAACCCTGTTGTTCACTCCTATTTGAGAAGCCCAATTCCTTCGAAAATGAAGCCTTATCGCAAAATTACTCCAGGCATTCCTGTTCTGTAGTTGAAGAATTACTCTCGCGTGTGAGAGGAGACAGGTGGCGTATGCAAATATGCGATGTGCGTTAGGCTGCCACTAAACGAGTTCAAGCACAATCCTATCGCCACTGGTATCTGTCTGAAGTTCAGTGGCGGCATATGCATCGTAACGAGCAAGTAATGGGGAAGCCATTAGTAAGCTTACGAGTTTAGAAGGCTTTGATTTGAGCAAGGCCTTACGTGAAAGCAACGTCCTTCTTAAGTAAGTCGGTAAGTGGGCGAGTGGTGTTGGCGAAATGCATGATAGAACGACCTAAATATGAGCATAGTCCGGCAAAACTGCTGTCTGAGGTGGAAGACGGTAAAAGAAAGTTCTGGACAGCGCGAACCTTGCATGCGTCGCGCTGAACGCCAACGGCACTGAGGAGATGACCAAGAATGGTAATTTAACGACGTCCAAAGGGGCACATGTATCAGTTCGATTGCAGGCCGGGTTGTCGGAAAACAGCAAGCATAGACGATAGACGCGTCAGATGACTCATGAAAGTTATCGAAAAGGATATGACAGAGTCTAGATAACACAAAAATGTTTACCGTTTATAGCCCCCAAGTAAGCAGTCCATCATTCTTTCGAAGGTGGCCGGGGCACTGCAAAAAGACCGAACAGCATGATCTTGAATTGATAGAGGCCATGAAGTTTTACGGAGACAGTTTTTTGTGCTTCATGTCATCTACGGAGATTTTACACTAGCCTGATTGAAGATCTATGGACGAAAAGCAGTTAGCTCGCTGAAAGCAATCCAAAGTGTCATCAATAGGCGGCAAGGGGTAGACATCCTTGTCGTGATTTTGTTTAGATGCCAGTAATCGACAAAAAAGCGCCAACTGGAGTTCTTCTCCTTGACAAGGACAGCAGGGGACGTCCATGGAGTGAAAGATGGCTCAATAACGCCCTTAGTCAATATCTTATCCAGTTCTTGTTGTATCGCTTGTCGTTCAGCCTGTGGAACAGGGTATTGCCGGTGGCGTATTGAATTGTTCTATCCCGCATATATACAATGGCTGTCCGCCTATATCTGGGGAATAGCGCGGTCGTGAAATTTAAAAAAAAAATATGTCGCGGTAGGTTTTTGACAGACGGCAGATATGAACAGCTTATGCAGGAAGGAGGGCAGCTGCAATCGTCTGGCTATCATAGTCTGTGACTGGAGTCGGTGAATCGGAGGTTCCTGTGGAGTTTGAAGGAACCTCTGCGTCAAGCGCCGATATGTCGCAATCGTTGACAGAAAGATGTCGCCCAAAGATATGTCACTGGGAACAATTTGAGACGAGCAGATAAAATTAAGGAGAGGGAGCGAAATCCGATTGCCTGTAACAGTGACCACGGTATTGGGATTGACCAGATTCCTTTCAAGTAGTGTGACAGTGGCCACACAGAGCCCATAGACGCCACCACGAACAGATGGAAAGGTCATAAGAATCACATGGCTTGAGGCCACAGGCGGATGTCTACGGGAGCGCATAACCGTGCTTGTGTGACTGGTGGACTATGTCAGCCAAGGGGCGGTTCAAGCTGAATGCAACAAGACGTGCAGTGAAAATTGCCTGAATGGGATCATAAAAAGTATAAGCTTCTTATAACATAGCTAGGGTATCGTTTCAGAACGGCAAAAACAAAAAAGCAGTGGTTAGGCTCCCCGAGATGCCAATGGAAGCAGTACAAATAACAAGCACGGTATGCGTTCCTCCGTCGGTGACATTGAAGGTGCATGATGCAATGGGCGTGAGAATTTTGTTGAGGCGTCAGAGCATTCGGGCACCCATAACGGATATGTGCGGGCCATACCAATGAGTGCTGTGAGACCTGTGCCATCGACTAGAAGCGGCATCAAGTTCTGTGTGGCCGGCAAAGCGATCAGAGGGTATGGCGGTCGAGTCGTCAATGCAGCGTCAAATCCGGAGGCCCCATCCATTTTAGCTATCCGGAGACGGCCGTCGGGACTGCATCAGGGGCGGTGGGCGACAAGCCTACTGCGATAGGGATGATAGTCGGCGAGCTTCTGGGAAACGGGACTGGTGACGTCGAAATTATGATGAGGGACTGTTCCAAAGAGCACGAGTGTCATCGTTCGGCTGTTGCGGTCTAAATGGACGCTGTTAACGACACTAGCCCTGTTCGGGGCGATAATACACGGCGAATGGCGGACGCAGAGTATAGCATATAGTACGGCTATTATAGTGGTGAGCAGCGTGACCGATATGTTGGCAGGCAAAACAATTCACCGATTGCCTGAGGGTCTCATTTGGCTGGATGTCGGTAGCGTGGAGGATACCGCTGACCAATGGAGGCCCAAGGAGCATGATACATCTGTCAAGCGGCAACGCACAAGCAGAATGAACTCCAAGATGAACTAGTTGTTTACGGACTGTCGCCAGCCCAAATGGAACCGCAGGTCATTTGTACGGCTCACTGTGGCGCGAAAAAATGGCTGCAGGAGGCATGGCTTCAAGTCCACGCCGCACTATCCTTGTCAGATCGTCTGATTATGATGGTAGCTGCGTTCTATGCTTGTCGCCGCAAGAGATCAAAAGAGGATGTTGGAGCTGTGGTGGGGATATTGCGAAAGGGGCTGCAATGCGGCCGCTCTTGCTCTTGGTCAAAGCGTTGACACTCTTTTATGATGTACTGTGCTGTTTCACAAAGATCAGGTTGAAACCATCGTCAGCGATCCCCTTCAGCATATGGCCAACCTCGTCTGACTCAGCCATATCGCTGTCAGTCTCATGGCTCACAGCCAGGGCGTCCTGAATGTCATATACCTATGATTCTGTGGACGTTTCGGCGCGGATCACTAGTTCTTTCTTAGCGGCGCTCTTCCGCGCGGCGGGACTACCGTACAAGAGTCTCAGCTTTTGCTTGCACGTGTCCCATTCGTTAAGCTCTTCCTAGTGGTTGTCATACCACACCTTCGCCGTGCCTTGTAGGTGGAACAAAAAGTTAGCCAACATAATTGTGGGATCCCGTTTGTTGGCATTTACACGCTCATATGTGGCGATCCAGTATTTCACGTCCAGGTGGTCGGTGCTGCAGAACGTTCTTGGGTCCCATTGCTGAGCCAGCACAACCATTAGTGTTGTAGACATTTGTGTGGGCTGCGCCGTTTCACGTCGCTTTCCGTACATCATGTTGTCCAGTCCGAGGTGATGACCACGGCGGAGCTCCCTTATTGTCTCTTGTGGATACCCCGCACCTGCACCAATTTGTTACGCTGCGAAAGTCACATGTAAAGATGCATGTACAATATTTACAAGAAAGGCTACGATACATAAAAAAGATGGCTGCCGAGACCAATTAGATCTTTGCACGTCAATTCGTCTTCTTCTAACTGGCGCCAATGTGGGTTGCGCCATAACAATATTACTGTATTTTAAACGAATCGATTGTGTTATCGTACAGGTATTCGCGTTTAATTTCTTTATTCCCATGCTTCTAAATTTGCCAGGAACATTTTTTTCCATTTATTGCATGCAATTCACCGTGTTTCTTTCTCTCACTTTCTTTTTGACGACTCACGGTTGTCTGTTTATACTGTCAGTTACGCTGTACTGGGTTGTTAGTTTTATTGATCAATTCCTCCATACTGTGTTCATGCTTTTCAGGTAGAGGCACTTGCGAACTTAAGCAGCCCATTTATTTTGAATCATGTTGTGGAGTCATTCTTGAAAACAAATTCTACTCTTCGCTTATCTAACTTCAAATGTAGCCCGACCCATGTCACCTTGCACTGACTCATTCGGGGTTTTACCGAGGGCTTCCAACGCCAACTGGCTTACCGATCGTTGGTTAACTTTTGATACCAACAGTTTATGCGATTTTAAACATAGAATGAGCTTTAAGAACGGCAGCACTGACATCATGACTCCTTTCAATATTCCACACCCACCTCAATTTTATTGTGGCCCCAATGTATTCATCTTTCATTACTGCTGCATTCTACTTCCCCTTTAGGCTCATATTATCTTGGTGTGAGCTTGAGTAAGTCTTTCTTTAGCTTATGCAAACACCGAAGTATATATATTGCTTGACTATGGGTATCACCTACTGTTGAATGGATATCACATGATTACTCGTCTCTTAATTAAATATTAACATTCAGGACTTATCTGTGCTAAGCTTTTGAGGCCTAGGTTTGTCGCTGCCTTGCCACGCATATGGGCAAGTGTCTGTGACTCTCTTGCTTTGTCCGCTAGTATCCCTTTGTTGTCCGCATGCATAAGTCCCAAGAACTTCTTTGCCCCAATTGAGCACTAATTCACAGTTTTCCAGTAGTTTTTTTTATGTCCTGAACGTTAGGTGTGAACAACATTGGCTACAGAGGACATCCTTGCTTCAGTCTTTGGTGAGTTTCCACCACTCCACTACTTTTTCGGCCACCCATATAACTTGTACTTGGTTGTCTGCTTACCTCTCACTCAGCAGCTCCACGAAATTATATATAACTTCGTCTCTGAGGATATGCCACAGCATTCGTTCGTTGCTTTGCTGCGAATGCCACGTAGATGTACCGGCGTTGCCCTCTGCAAACGCTACTCAGCTGCGCTCAGCGCTATCACTAACGGTTGCGCCAGCCACGCACTTGAAGAGCGTTTAGATATCAGCGAGTCTTGCTGCACTGGTCCAGGAATCGCTGAATGTGTACGCTATTTCTTTTAGCACATCAGTATGTGTAACTGCTGGCGAATATGTCCCAATTGATGACGGCGTGATGATGTAGTCGTAACTGACGACTAATGACTCCTCCAAAGCATTTTGAGGTGGAAAAAAGGGAATGTTAGCGAAGGCAACAATGACGAAAAGCTTGTAAAGGAGCCAAGAATTTTGATGGCAGGGAAAACGATAACATCACTCGATCATCTGGAGCTTTACATTGCGTAGCTTCCAAGCTTTGCCCTACATAATACTCTGATCTTCGGCGCAATTAAGGTCGCTTGCAGTCGCACGTTGCATGACGCGCAGTTTACACAATAAATTAGCAATATATTTCAGTATATCCCTCCTCAAATAATGGTAAATAAAGGTTTTCTTTTGGTGAGCGTGTTTAGGATACTCTATCGTGAACTGCGTGGTACGCAATCTTTTTAACCAAGCGACATGTCTATCGAAGGGTTTCGGAGGGCCATAGAACTTCGCTATTAAAGCATTCGACTGCATCTTGAAACAGTTTCCTCATTTATGGTAAACACTAGAAGAACTGTCGAAGATTTGAGCACTTGTGTTTGGCAGAAAAAACAGTAACATTCCCACAATCATGCCATGCAGCATATTAGCGGTTGCACATGCTCGGAGTAGGAAAGCCATATATATCCACATATACCTGTTTTCTAATAATAAAGTTAGGTCGAGCGGCATGTACTTACAATTTGCTGATTGACCCTCGCGATACTTTCTCGGTTCTATACGGCGCTAGTACAACTACGTCAAAGCACGCATCTTTGACTGGTTTAAACTTCGTCTTTCTCATTGTCATTGTGAGACTACCGACCTCAGTATGCTAATTTACGAGCGTGTTCTTCGTGCGTCGCGACGCTACAGTTCATTCCACAGTGCGCATCAAGAGACATGTCAGCGTGGGTGCTGACGTGCTCACAAGAATAAGATGCAAAAGTAACGAGGCAGATTTTAAAAACCAGCTGTAGAGATGATGAGCAATGTGAGCAGGGGTGCACATGAGCACTAAAAATCCAGGCTAGCTCATTTCATTTACAGTATGTGCGCAGCGGTAATAAAGTTATTGAAAGTAAGAACAATGAGTGAATTATAAGCGGACGCTCAATTAGGCAGGTGGCTAATAATTGGTCAGTGTAGTCAGTGCCATTCATGAATAAGGTAAATGTGGTTGCTCACTTTTCTTTTAAGCATGTGCAACTCTTTCTTACCTAGTAAACATAAAACGCCAACATTGGAAACCTCGTGAAAAATGCTGAAAGTTCTACATAGCAAATATTTTATGAAGTCATATTCGAGGCTGTCCCCGCAATAGGGTGAGGGCGCTTTATTTCACTTTCAACACATTTCAGTTTCAAATTTAATTTTCGTTTTAACTATTTGTTTTCAACTCATTTGGACAACACCTAAATTTACAACCAAGGAAAACAAAGCAACAAAATATCGATTCATGACTAGAACAGTGACCTGACTAGGTCCATGTCCTCGATATTTTGTACACTCGAGCGAGAACGGTAATTTACCATCGTATCACAATATTAAAAAAAAAATCAATAGGAATGTCAGCTTTGCTCTTCTCTAGCAAAAATGAACTTAGATTTCTTGCTGACGAAATGCACCTAAATATTACTTTGGAAAGAGCTGTGCTTGCGATGCCTGTAAGAAATTATTTCGCGAACTACATTGTCAGTCCATGTATACACTTTATTAATAATGCACACCGCAGGGACGTGTTCGTGAGCAATAGGTTCCCCATCTTAACGCTGAAGGTACGATTAGACATATAGCTTTCTACTATGTTAAATATATTTCCACAGATTCCCATTCCCGTGAAGTCTCGCAAGATCCCGTAATGCCACATTGTGTCATACTCCCTTTCCATATCGAGGAATATCGATAAGAAAAGCTATTTATGTACAAATTTATCACGAATATTCGCTTCTATGCACACACGATAATCAGTTGTGGACTGCCCTTCCTTAAAGCCACACGATAGGGATCAAGGACATTTTTAAAAAATCATGGGTTTGCCACCTGGCGTTCTTTAACGTGCACCTAAATCTAAGTATACGGGCGTTTTCGCATTGTGCCCCCAATTGTTTGGTGTGCTGAGATACCACGTACCCGTGCGCACGAGGGTCGGACTCTCCCACATCTAACTGTGCTCGGCTTAGCTGTGTCCGAGGAAAAGAGAATCCTGTGGGTTGAGCCGATGCTGAGTGTTTGGTCCTTTAAGGCCGTGACATGACAAATGAGGCGTGACAAGGAAATCTAGACCAAGCACTTGATAATTTCGGCTCCAGTGTTCTGCACGAGTCCATCGAGGCCGGGTAAGTCAAGCTTCATGCAAGGCGCGTACCAAATCCCCTCCGGTATTTAAAATGCCTGCGTTTCGGACACAGTTCACAGACCGGTCGAGGCCGCCAACTTGTGCGAAATGCAGTGCTCAGGGGCACACTTATGATTCTTGTGAAAACTATCCGCACTGTGTAAACTGTGATGGGTAGCACGCTGCATACTTGCGGTCGTGCCCATCCGGGAAAAAAGGAAATGGAAAATGTAACAATTATAGGAAAGAAAAATGTGTTTCATGGAGGCACGCAGGGGGCATCCTACCTGCCTAAGAACACTTTTTCCGATGTGTCGTGTCAGGGGGAAGCGACACAACGGCTTCTGGCGACTATCCGGCCCACACGCAGTGAGCCGGCGGTGACGCCATCTGCCCCCTTGGCTAATGCAGCTTGCGCTGATCCACCGCCCAAGCAGAAGGGGCGGTCGACCTCCAGGATGGTGGCGTGAAATGTCTCGTCTCCGGAGATGAGGTCTTTACGTCAAACACAGCGCTCGCAAGAGCGCGTGTCCAGCGCCTCGCAAGAGGCGATGGAGACAATAATCAGCCGGACGGAGACACCAGCGCCTAAGGACTCTCGCGTTCGCTCCAAAAAGCAAAAACCTCGAGTCACGGTGCCTAGAAAGGGTCCGTGGGCTAGTCTTCGTCTCTTGAACGCACAGAATAAAACACATTTGTCATATTGCAGACACAAATGTTACAATAGAATATTAGTGGACTTCTTCATAACCTCGACGATATTAAAGAACTCCTACACAAACATAATCCAAAGTAACTGGGTGTTCAAGAGAGGCATGTGATACCTACAACCACTAACTTTTTTCGCAATTACTCCATCTTCCGAAAAGACCATATCGAGGCTAACGTCTCCGGCTGTGTGGCAATATTTGCCGTCAAGTCTGTAGCTTGTCAGCACGTCACCCTTTAGCCGTCCGTCGAGGCAGTATAAGTTCTGGCAGTTCTTTTTAAGAAATTGGGTCACTGTGTGTTCTATGCACATACCGCCTAACTATCATCTAAGAAAATGCAGTTCTGTAATTTCACTGAGGAGCTTCCGGTTTTCTACATACACTCTGGTGACCTTAACACCCAAAAAACGATGTGCGGAAACTCACGATGCGACATGAGAGGTCGATTCATTTAACATTTTCTTCTGACCTCTAGTGCCTGACTGTTTATTGAGAAGGAACCAACGTATAAAAACCTTTATCTTAATTAATATTCCTCAGTATACCTGTCGAACGGCTCTTCCTCTCTATTCCCTGATTTAGAACTGTATGTAATCAAAAATTCATTTGGTAGTGACAACTTCCCAGTAACACTAAACCTAATAATACAACATGAATCCCCTTCGCATGTCCATCGCTGGAACCTAGCCTAAGCTAATTGTAGATCTTTAATGGAGCCCACATACACGTCAACCGATATTTAAGTAATAGTAGCTTAGATAATATGTTATCGTATTTTGCCGTTGCTGCCATTGACGCAGTAGAAAAGTTCATTCCCCAAAAAGGGTCTCTCATGTTAAAGACAGCAATTGTAAAAAAGAGAACAGCAATTTACAATAGGCAGCGAGGCACTGGAAGTCGTAAGGGAATACATCTACTTAGGGCAGGTAGTAACGGCGGATCCGGATCATGAGACGGAAATAATCACAAGAATAAGAATGGGCTTGGGTGCGTTTGGCAGGCATTCTGAGATCATGTACAGCAGGTTGCCATTATCCCTCAAGAGAAAAGTGTATAATAGCTGTGTCTTACCAGTACTCACCTACGGGGCAGAAACCTGGAGGCTTACGAAAAGGGTCCTACTCAAATTGAGGACGGCGCAACGAGCTATGGAAAGAAGAGTGATAGGTGTAACGTTAAGGGATAAGAAAAGAGCAGATTGGGTGAGGGAACAAACGCGAGTTAATGACATCTTAGGTGAAATCAAGAAAAAGAAATGGGCCTGGGCAGGACATGTAATGAGGAGGGAAGATAACCGATGGTCTTTAAGGGTTGCGGACTGGATCCCAAGGGAAGGGAAGCGTAGCAGGGGGCTGCAGAAAGTTAGGTGGGCGGATGACATTAAGACGTTTGCAGGGACAACATGGCCACAATTAGTACATGACCGGGGTAGTTGGAGAAGTATGGGAGAGGCCTTTGCCCTGCAGTGGGCGTAACCAGGCTGGTGATGATGATGATGATGATGATGATGATGATGATGATGATGATGATGTTAAAGACGGGTCCCCTAGTGAAATGAGCAGCGCAGACATCCAGGAAATAAAATAAGAAAGCGTGTGGCTTACTGCGTCACTGCCCGGCTGCAGAAAACCTCGTAGAATTTTAACTGGTAAAGTCACAAGGAAAACGAACTCAGAAACAGGCCAGGAGGGCTAGCTGGGAGAGGTTCCTCCCGGGGATAACATGCTGCCCTGAAAAGTCTGAAGTATGGAATGGCCTATGAAAGCTAAACGGGCCACCCGTTGCCCTTAGTTGACGACCAACAGAATACCTTAGAAGACCAGGCCAACGCTCTGGGCGAACAATTCCAATGCATACCAAGGTTCACACATTACAGAAAATAATTTTTTAAATAAAAACAAGTAGCCGTACTTGAGTCAATGGATCGTAAATGCCGATCGAATGAACCATACAACTCTACTTTTAATATGGCCGACTGAGAGCTGCCTTGAGTGCATGTAGAAACTTTGCACCGGGAGCTGACAGAATCATGTATGACATGATTAAAAACGTACGCACGAAATCACAGATGACAGTTTTGGGACGTTTGAACTATATCTGGGCTGCTGGATACCTCTACATTCCTGCGAAAGAAACTATTGTTATTCCTGTCTTGAAGCTAGATAAATACCCTTCTTTGGCGGCAAGTTGTCGCCCAATAGCTCTCGCAAGCTGCCCGAGTAAGCTTTTTTGAAAAAAGAATGATTAATCGTTGCTTCAAAAATTTCCTGGAACTGAACAATATCCTTGATCACCCGCCGTGGTTGCTCAGTGGCTATGGTGTTGGGCTGCTGACCACGAGGTGGCGGGATCGAATCCCGGCCCCGGCGGCCGCATTTCCATGGGGGCACAATGCGAAAACGCCCGTATACTTAGATTTAGGTGCACGTAAAAGAACGCCAGGTGGTAAACCCATGATTTTTTAAAGATATCCTTGATCCCTATCGTGTGGCTTTAAGGAAGGGCAGTCCACAACTGATTATCGTGTGTGCATAGAAGCGAATATTCGTGATAAATTTGTACATAAATAGCTTTTCTTATCGATATTCCTCGATATTGAAAGGGAGTATGACACAATGTGGCATTACGGGATCTTGCGAGACTTGACGGGAATGGGAATCTGTGGAAATATATTTAACATAGTAGAAAGCTATTTGTCGAATCGTACCTTCAGCGTTAAGATGGGGAACCTATTGTCACGGCCATTTATACAAGAAACTGGTGTACTACAAGGAAGCTTGCTTAGCTGCATGCTCTTTATTGTGAAGATAAACACGTTTTGTGCTTTAGTACCGCCAGCAATTTTTGTATTCCGTCTACGTAGAGGACATACAAAGGAGTTTCAAATACTGCAACCTTACAGTGTTTGAAGAGGGTTTAAACGAAGTTTCCAAATGGCCAGACGAAAATGTTTTAAAGTGAACCCTAACCAAAGTTCTTGTGTAGTTATCTCAAGAAAAAAAGGGCTCATTGCAGATCCCAATATTAAATGTATGAGGAAGGAATACGTGTAAAAAAAGTGCAGAAGTTTTTAGGTATGATACTTGACTCTAAACGAACTTTTATTCTACACATAAAACATCTCAACGTGAAATGCTTAAAAACGATCAACTTACTAAAGATGTTATCCCACATAACATGGGACTGCGACAGGAAGTGTTTAACGAGTCTTTACAAGAGCCTCATTCGATCACGATTAGAGTATGGTGCCGTGATCTATCACTTTGGTACCCCAGCGCGCTGAAGATGATAGATCCTGTCCACCATCTAGATATCCGCCTGGCTATTGGCTCTTTCAGATCAAGTCCTATTAAATGTTTATACATAAAACGAACTGAGAGGTCATCCATATGCAGAGCCCATGCATCAGCCTAACATATTTTCTGAAATTTCACGCTAATCATGAACATCCGTGTTCCAATACCGTTAACAATATGACATGTGCTACACTACTTCGTAATCGCGCCCCTGTGAGGCTGCCTTTTCAATGCGTGTGACAGAGCTGAGCTTTGAAGAGGATGTAGCACTCCTGAAATATGGATTATTGCCTCCAGCTAAGCTGATACAGCCTTGGGAGTGCCAGCTGATAAAATGTGATGTATGTTTTTAAAAGCAATAAAGGAGGCTCCAGAGCTCGAAGTGCGAATGCATTTCCGAGAACCCCAAAACACGGGCTCCTGCACAGATATCTACACTGACGCATCGAATTCACATGACGGCGTATCCTATACACCCATCGGACTATCCTTCTCCGAATACAATGTTCTACACCCGGAAACAAGTGTCTTTACGGCTCAGGCCTATGCAATATTATCGGTTGTTAACCATATAACAAAATTACAGCCCCAGATAGCCGTTATGAATACAGACTCCCTGAGTGTCGTGAAAGCCTTGATGTCACTCTGTTAGCACAAAAATCTCCTACTCATTGAGCTTTATTCCCTCCTTTGTATAACGTATATATCCAACCAGCATATCATTATATGCTGGATGCCTGGCCATAGGCGCATTGAGGGTAATGGTCTGGAGTGCCATATGGCTACGTGAATTGCATCGCAAGCTGTTAATCTTACCGCTGCTGTCCCTGTCACCGATCTGAGGCCTTTCTTACCAAAGAAACTGCGAAACCACTAGAAACGCATCTAGCAAGTGGAATCATATAATAAGCTGTACCTGATAAAATAACAGTTAGGTTTCTTGCCCTCCACAACAAATTCATGCCGAACATGCGTCATATTCTGTCGACCCAAAATAGGACACAAACATGGCACCAATAACTTTCTAGTTTCGGCAAATGAACCTCTAACTTATGGTAGATGCGGGGAGAGGTTCCGCGTCCTTCTTGTGCTCCTGGGGTGTCGGGAGGCCAAACGTGAGAGATAGAGAAATTTTCCTCTAGCATACCTTCGGCACACCCCTCTTCATTCTGTAACGTTTCTCGGTCCAGAATCCTTTTTTTTATGCAAACACAACCCTAGGTTTCCTGAAAGATGTCTTACATGTTATTAGTCCCATATATTCGTAGCGCTTCCTCTCTTCAGAGGTTGGCACTGCGATAGTTGTACTACATAGCACATTTATCCAGGCCCTTGTGATTCAAGGGCCCTGGTGAGGTAGTAGTTCTGTAGTCAATTTTCATATGATATTTTCATACCATATATACACGTTGACTTGCTTATCTTTTATGGGTGTGCGTTTTCATCACCTAATCAATGTTATCGCTCCACGCGGGACTCGCCGGCATGTAGCAGAAGTTTCTCGAATGTTATCGATGGTTCTGTGGTCATCGAAGATTGTGAAGTATGATTGCATGTGGGACGCAAATTGTGTGCAACGTTTGGAAAGACACTTGGGCAGCAGCGAGAGGTCTGGAGCGTTCAATGGCTCTTGTATAAAAGCCGACGCGCTTGACCAGCAGGTCAGATTTCTACGATCGCCGACCGTATTCTCCGCTATTACTGTGCTTTGAGTGCATGTTGCTTTTGTGGGCACAAGTTCGCCCAATAAAATGTTGGTTTGGTCATTCCCAGTTTTACAGCCATCACTACTGCGTGTAAATATCATTTTTCGCAGCGCACGTTAGGGCTCATGGTACACGTCATTAGTCATCGCTATATTCTTAATACAGCTAGGCATTTCGCACTTTAGAACATCTATTTTTGACCTCTTTACCGCCACGTCATATCAACATCGTAGAACGCGTCACTCCACTGCAATGTCACTAACACTGAGATGGTGCTCTTTGGCCATACCTGGCCCTTGTGCAAATAAACAACACACATCCATTCAGTCATGTTAGTATTGCATAATAAAATACTTCACATTTAATTTGATGCTTGGTAAAACTTCCGTCGGCTCTCTTTGTGTCATTTGATCTTCGCAGAATTATTCGAGCAGTAATTTCTTCCTGAAAACTTTTTTTGCTTCTGCCCTTAAATTATGTGTCATCATTATAACTGCTGTAGAAACTAGAGGATTTTATCGAGCAATAGGAGATTTATACCTCCTTCAATTGCAGC